>NC_041399.2:136417279-136419779 GCF_900747795.2 Erpetoichthys calabaricus
CCAGATCCCACAGTATTTCCCCTTAGGAGAGGCGTTAGGCAAGTGTAATTGAATAGCGGTGGTGCAAGTTATTACTCTTTTTATCTTTATTTTATTTTATTGTAGAATCAACTCACAGCTGCGCGCACCAGTGCGTGCGTGGCGGATGCGTATGGCTGACGTTTTCATTGTCTACCACCTTCGCTAATCATTCTTGAGGCAGATTGAAGACTTAAGTGCCAGCTTAACTGAAAAATTAAAGAAAACATACTAAGTTTTAAAAGAAATCAGTTTTAACGGGAAAAGATGCCGACGAAAGAAGAGAAGCAGCGGGACGCTAGGGTCAAGAGCTGCTCATTAAGCAGCAAGCGCATCAACCTCTGAGCAAACGAATGGTAAACGTACAGAGAAAGAGGATAAATACTATGAATGGTCATGTCAAGTGTATTCACTCCACGTTATCGTAGAGTGCGCTGTTACTGGTATTTTGATAAAAGAATCTGAATAACATATAAGAATCGTATAAATTATTAAACAGTAAAACATTAACATTTAAGAAGTAAAGATACATTGAGTAGTACTGTAGTGCTTTCGGGTATAGTACATTTTTTGTTTGCCCATTACATGCATAAATGTATACATTTTTTGGTGTACCTACCCAAGAACACGCGACATGACCCGGCAGTTAAAAATTTATCGCTCCAGCAATTTTAACTCTGTTACAAAGTCATCTAATATGGTATTGCAAACGGCAGCGGGAGCGTTTCTATAAACTCAATTTAAACTTACTATTTACACCGTGCTTTGAAGATGCATAGTATGCGACACGTGTTTCGCCGTAATTGTGGGCTCATCAGGAGTACACAGTCACTGCACTCCCTTACGGGAATCGATCCTCGGATGTAGAGGCGAAGCCCCTAACGTTGTGCCACGGCGTGAGGTTCGTTCATTTGACAGCATGTAGATCGGTGTAATTACATTGCAGGCATTCGTAGTCTGATTCACAATCTGATTGTATGGGTGGTTACCTACCAGGTAACGCTTGTGGTTGGTGAGCAAGTCGGCTAACTTCTGCCACGGTGTCCTCTTTCAGTTGCGAGAAGCAGATCATACAATGGTTGAAATAGTTTAATATATATAGCAAAATCACCGCGCTTCGCAGGGGCGAATATGGTATTGCAAACGGCAGCGTTTCTATAAACTTAAAGTTACGGTTTATACCGTGCCTTGTTTCATATTCTTTTCCTACCTTATCAATTGTGTAATGTGTTTTTTGAACAGGTTTGATTAATGCAAGTGATCACTCCTGCTGCGTTCAGTCACTTCACGTGAGCCAGTCTCTTGTGTGATGTTGCGATGTCCACGGGTTTATTTAATGTTAGCTAAGACCCGGCAGTTAAAAGTTTCTCGCTACAGCAATTTTAACTCTGTTACAAAGTGATGCAAACTGTCGTTTATACCTCGTGTCTTCTCATTAAACTTGTATCTCGCGAATATGGCATTGCAAACGGCAGCGGGAGTGTTTCTATAAAGTTAAGGTTACGGTTTACACCATGCTTTTTTATACCTCGTGTCTTCTCATTAAACTTGTATCTCGCGAATATGGTATTGCAAACGGCAGCGGGAGCGTTTCTATAAAGTTAATTTAGACTTACGGTTTACACCGTGCTTTTTTATACCTCGTGTCTTATGAAGATGCTTGTATGCGTCACTCACTCGCTTCTTATTGTTTCGCTGCCTTGTCAATTGTGTAATGAATGTTTTCTTCTGTGCTCTTTGGGGCTCCTCCTTCTTTTCTACGTACTGAGTTCACAGTCAGTTCACGTGATTACGTGGGAGGCGTGATGACGCGACACGCAACTCAGTCTCCTACGGCCATCTTGCTGCCTACCATTACAGTATATGGACAAAAAATAGGTTCCAGTTATGACCATTACGCGTATAATTTTGAAATGAAAACTGCCTAACTTTTGTAAGTAAGCTGTAAGGAATGAGCCTGCCAAATTTCAGCCTTCCACCTACATGGGAAGTTGGAGAATTAGTGATGAGTCAGTCAGTCAGTCAGTCAGTGAGTGAGTCAGTCAGTCAGTCAGTGAGGGCTTTGCCTTTTATTATTATAGATATAGATATATATATATAGAGATATATATAGATATATATATATATATCTATGTGTATGTATGTAGATATGGATATGTGTGTGTGTGTGTGTGTATATATATATATACTAGCAAAATACCCGCACTTCGCAGCGGAGAAGTAGTGTGTTAAAGAGGTTATGAAAAAAAAAGGAAACATTTTAAAAATAACGTAACATGATTGTCAATGTAATTGTGTTGTCATTGTTATGAGTGTTGCTGTGTTTTATATATATAAAATACACACACACACATATAAACATATATATACATATACATATACACATATATATACATATCTACATATATACATATACATATACACATCCACATATGAACATATATATATACACATATATACACACACACACGCTTTATGGGTG
>NC_041399.2:136729779-136832279 GCF_900747795.2 Erpetoichthys calabaricus
AACCTTTTGGTATACAGTGATCCCTCGCTATATCGCGCTTCGACTTTCGCGGCTTCACTCTATCGCGGATTTTATATGTAAGCATATCTAAATATATATCACGGATTTTCCGCTAGTTCGTGGATTTCTGCGGACAATGGGTCTTTTAAATTATGGTACATGCCCAGTAGATTTCATACAAGGGACGCTATTGGCGGATGGCTGAGAAGCTACCCAATCAGAGCACGTATTATATATTAAATAAAACTCCTCAATGATATATGATATGCTTCCCGCTCGATGCTTCGCATACTTAAAAGCCTGAATAGCACCTATTGATTTTTGATTGTTTGTTTTTCTCTGTCTCTCTCACTCTCTCTGACATTCTCTGCTCCTGACAGAGAGGGTGTGAGTAGAGGGGCTATTCGCACACTGGCCTAGAGGATACGGACGCTCCTCTAAAAAATGCTGAAAGACTACCTTCACATTGCTCCCTTCTTTACGGCTGCTTTGTCGGGCGGTGCTTCGCATACTTAAAAGCCAAACAGCACCTATTGATTTTTGATTGTTTGCTTTTCTCTCTCTCTCTCTCTCTCTCTCTGACATTATCTGCTCCTGACGCGCACTCCTTTGAAGAGGAAAATATGTTTGCATTCTTTTAATTGTGAGACGGAACTTTCATCTCTGTCTTGTCATGGAGCACAAATTAAACTTTTGAAAAAGAGACAAATGTTTGTTTGCAGTGTTTAAAAGTCCTTATCTCTACAAGGGTGTTATTTCATGTCTAGAGGGCTCTAATAATGTTAAAAAAACGTATTTAGAAGGTCGTAAACAGGTTTTCTATGCTCTAACTGTGAAAATATTTGATTTATAAATAAAGAATCCTACTTCGCGGAAATTCATTTATCGCGGTAGAGTCTGGAATTGATTAACAGCGATAAACGAGGGTAACTGTAAATGTTTTCTCTCTTCCTGATTACATGCTATGGTCTTTGCATGTCTTTAGATGACACCTTCTTATTATCCTAAATTACATTTCTCTGTTACTAGGTTCAGGTTCCAGGCTGTTTGGACCTTGATTTTTTTTAAAACAAATTCAGTACAATAATAAGACATATACATCCTTTGTTACATTTCAAAATTAAAGTTGAATTTACATATGTTGGTTTTGGTGCTGTTTCTTTACAATGATTGACAAACACCAATAAAGTGCAACTTAATTTATTATTTAAAGGTGTCTTTTGATGAAATTAAGGGACTCAGCAATTTGTATCCATTCAATCTGGTATGGAAGGAGAGTGACATTTTTTATTTATTTGTTTGTTAATTTTTGTTTACATTTGTTAAATTGTTAAGAATTTCAAACTAATGAATCTTACACAGAGAGGATGGGCTTAAGTAGGCTCAGTTTTAAGTATACATTTTTAGGACATTATTGTAGATGCTTTACATCATCAATTAAATTAGGTTATTTTAAAGAATTTTTACTACCTAAATTACCTGAAGAAAAATATCTAGATCTTGTAAGCATTTCCATTCAAAAGGTGGATACACAAACATAAAGAAATCTGATAACATCTTGCCCTTTCTCAGTTAATAACAGACCACTACACATTCCTATCAATTTAAAGGGACACAACACAGGAAAAAAAGTAAACATAATAAAAAATAATTGTAATCTTTATGTTACATTAGATCAAAAAGAGTGTTGCTGTCATTTTTGTGAATCTTATTTACTTCAAGTGTATGAAAATGCCCCATAAGTAAAGGAATGATGACAAGAGATCCATGTTAGTAGAATTGTATCTAAAGCATAGTTGTCCTTCTGTATGTCATTTCCCAATTGCATAGATAGTACAGAACAGTTGAAACTAGTCATTCATTTTGCATTTAGCTTTAACAAAATAACCAAAGTAATCCAGTAGTCTCCAAAATATATAAATCCCTAGTCAGAGTCTGGTCAGTACTTGTAAAGACTACCTACTCCAAGTGCAGACTTCACAGTAAAATACAAGCTCTATATAATACATATTGTGAGAAGACCTCATGTCACACCCACAAAGATACTTCCACGACACTCTGAAGGAGTACAGTATGGAAGAAACTGGCAGCATTTCATATGTACACTGCAATGATGCTAAACCTGAAAACACATACTCTTAAGTGTACTGTAACTGTTTCTGGAAACATACCTCTAGTTATATCAGTAACTCTATTTACTGACACTTTTTCTTTGCTTAATCTGTCCAAAATACGTGCCAGCTTGATGAAAAAAAACGTAACCTAATATCTTTGCAAAATTTAAATGGAGAACGCACATGAAATTATGTATTACACAAAAAAGGAGGCATTGTATAATGAAGCTGCATTTATGAGTTCTGTTTCAGAAGCTGTAACCTTACCATTTTGATCTTGTTACCTATTTTATTATTGTATGTGTTATTTCATCTTCTTTTCAGTTAACTTATCATTTTTCATATATAGTTTATATATAGCACATATACACATACAGTATACCTGGGTAATTGTTATTTGTGTAATACATTTCAAATATTTTATTCAATGAAGAATCAGTAGAATGTTAAATGAAACATATAAAAGAAAGTAACAAACATGTTTAAACTGTAAAGTTTTCATTGGGCTATTCTCTATTTCCTTTTTGATCAATTGTTCCATTATTATTAAGTGTTGCTGTGGTACATTAAAAAGTTTTTCTATCCTTAGAAAAATAATTTTCCATGTGATCTGACCTCCATGTTAATCAGGTGATGCTTTCAAACAGAAGTACCTTCTGTTACTTGATCATATGCTGCCCTCTACTGGCAAAAATTAAGCAGTGACATTTGCAAGACCTATAGGAAATCAAGGTTCATTTCTAAAAACTTACATTTTAATTACTAGATCTAGCAGTGGTGCAAGATGATTAATTAAATAAATAAAGTTCAAAGTTAAGTTTATGACTGAATAACTTTTGAATAAAGAATTAGAGGTGATTGTCTATTAAGATTCTCAACACTTAAGATTCTCAACACTGATTATAAATTACTGCGGTGAGTTGGCACCCTGCCCAGGATTGGTTCCCTGCCTTGTGCCCTGTGTTGGCTGGGATTGGCTCCAGCAGACCCCCGTGACCCTGTGTTCGGATTCAGCGGGTTGGAAAATGGATGGATGGATGGATGGATGGATTATAAATTATGTTTCAAAAGTGAAAAACATATCTTTGTTCACCTTTTTTCTTAACATAATGGAAGGTTTTTTTTTTGCTGTGATTTCTTCATTCACAGTGTAAGAATAATTATATAAAATCAATGCTACAGTCTGGTAAGCAGTGCTATTTACTTAAAACTAAAGTCATGGTAGATGAGCAGTTATGCTACTGCCTCACATAATTAGATTCCTAACCTAGCCACTGTCTGTCTTTTCCTGTTTTCCATGTGTCTGTATTGGTTTTTGTTCTTTTCTCCAACCTCTGAAAGACTTATAAGTTTAATTGTTAGCTATAAAATTGCAAAATATGAATGAGTAGGAGTGTGATGTGATGAACTAGTGTCCTATTTAGGGCTGCGCTCTACATTGTGAAGTATGTTACTGCTTTCAGCTGTTTTCCCTCAAACCTGAAAAGAATAAATGCATTTAGAAAATTATCATAGAAAAAGCAAAACCATTTCTTAAAATTGTAGTGGTCACAGCAATACTACGATTCACACCACCACAAGAACAGTATTTATTTTTTTGGTGAAAACCTCAGGAAATGCACACAGCCTTGGTCCAGTTTGCCTCACTCAAACACAGACACAGAAACAATGGGAATAATGAACATGAATATATTAAACAATGCTAGAAGAAGAAATCTAACCATACAATAAACAAAAACAATCCCTCCCCAGTTCCCAGATGGCGATCACAAATACAACCCGCAAACAACAGAAGCACGATAAGCACAAAATGCAATATACTGTCCAAATGATGCAGCAATTGATAATTTGTAATGAGGGAGAAATAATAATCCAGTGACCAGCACTCACTGTAAGTAATGTAAGAACAGTCCTGCCATTATTCCTGATGGGCTGTGGGGTGATGAGATTGGGAGTGCTCCCTCCAGTGAAGAATGATAACCATTCTAACCTAGTACTCACATGACAGGCAAGCCTAAGACAGTCCATACATCCATACAGGCGCAGTAATCCAGGACAAAACAATAATCCAAAGGCAGTGAGTTTGGTGGGCAAACAGATGGGCAAACTCAGGCATAAACTGAAGATCTCCTTCCTCTGTTTAGTTGGGTCCCATTTAAAGGGGCTGCCAGTCCCTGCTCCTTGCTAAGATGTCCAATCGAGTCACATAGTGCTGCTTAAAAATTACTGATTTTCTGTAGTTAGGAGTGTAAATATATGCACTGTGACTGTCAATAAGGTGTAAGCAAGAACAGACACTAAATGTGAACCTTTTAAATTACTTTATTTATTTAGAAAATATTTCTCAAAAAAAAGACAGGGTTTTTCTAGTCTGAAACTGACTTTTGCATATTATGTGGTTTTTTCATGTTGTGTATGAACCACATAAAATGTTAGTACTGTATTTTACTTGTAAGGTTAAGGCATAAAACGTACTGATCACCTTTCATATAGTGGGGCCATTAGGGGGTGCTCATGAAATGCAACATTGAATGGTTTCATTGAGATCAGGTATTCTGGTTTATTTATTAACACAGAAATTGAGCCTGTGACTGCTTGTGTTCTCTATCCACCTGGAGTAGTCTCCTCATTTCCATTGGGAAGCCTGTTATGATCTGTAAGGTGGAGTTTCTATCTTAAGAAGGCTAACCAAATTGTTGCCCATCTAGGTCTGCTGGGATTTATATCACATAAGAGGTTTTAACTGGACATGATTTTTCTTTAATTTGTTTGGGATCTTTCATACTTCCTGTTGTGGGAGGTCTGATTTCTCTGCCTGGGCACGTCATGGTGTTTGCATTTGTAGTGCCTCCTAGCAATGAGAAGAGGCCTTGAAGCATCTGGAGATCCCCATCTGGAAGCCAGGAGCAATTCCATTCCCCATACATTAGGTGGCAGTGGTCTGCTGGTAGTGTCCCAGCTTGGACACCCACATGGCCTCATGGGAACTGGAGTTCTTAAGTGCAGCTGTGTCTGGGTCCTTGGGTGCTGCAAGGGGGTGATGTGAGGGAAGGACTATCCTGGTTCTCAAACAACCCAGAAGCACGCACCACAAGTCATGCTGGCTCACCAGAAGCTGTTCCAGGTCCAGTTTAAAAAGAGTCCACTGCCTCCCCGGCCACAATCAGCTGGAGGCAGAAGGAGGCAAAAAATGTTATTGTTTGTGTTGTTTTTGTGCTGTGTTTCACTGTTTGTGCGCTTGTTGGTTTAAAAAAATCTATTATCTGAACCAGCTACCGTGTTGGGTATTATTGGGTCTATATGCTATATATAGATATATATACAGCAATCCATACTCAGATGATATAATGTACTAGTGAGACAGCTTCTTAAATATTATGTGCAGCAGTTTTAGTCACCAAACTACAAAAAAGGCATACCATAGAAGCTGTGCAGAGGGGAGCAACCAAGTGTATCCCAGGACTTAAGGACAGGTCCTACTCTGACAGACTCAGAGAATTAAACATGTTTAGTCTAGAGCAAAGAAGACTGTTTGGGAACCTAATCCAGATCTTTAAAATCCTCGAAAGCATTGATAAAATAGTTCCAAAAGAATCCTTTTAGGTAAAGGGTGAATCACATACTGGGGTACAATGGTAGAAATTAAGGGGAAGTGGATTTAGCACTGAAACCAGGAATCATGTCTTTACTTAAAGATATGTAGGAATCTGCAACAAACTAGCAAGTAACCCAGCAATGGGCTGGAGATACATCCAGAGCTCCTGCCTTTTCTCTGATATATATATATATATATTTTTTTTTTTTTTTGAAAAATATAACATAGAGAAATTAATACCTTGTTCACTTTTCAGTGAGGGGCTTGTTTGTTAATCCCATATGTCGCCATTTTCCTTTCCTATTCCCAGGAAAAACTGCACAATTAATTATGTCAACCAAAGTCACCCAATAACTGATCAAAATAAAAGTAACTCAAACACTGTGATTCAAGCCCTGCTGAAGCATCATGTGTCCTTTACACTCCCACCAAATATTTTAAATATAATGATTGAAATATAATTATTTCAACACTGACAGACAATTGATGACAGTATTTATAAACTAAACAACAAGCTCAATGAAATAGCAAACTAATTGAAGAGGTGAGAGTCAAGTTGTGGAAAGAGTTGGGAAGCAGATCTTAGCCAGTCTCCAGAAAAAGTACCTGCTTCTGAATAGGGCGTTCAACTACTGATGGTTTTCTGAGCCGTTCTCATTTTTTACCTAGCTTCCGGTCTCCAAGGTGGATTTTGACCCTCCTTACAAGTCCATCTTTGTCAGTTTTGGTCTCTACTATTCTACCTAAACGCCATTCAGTTCTAGGCAAATCATCTTCTTTCATTATTGCTATGTCACCTATTTGTAAATTTCTTCTTGGTATGTGCCAGCGCTGTCTGAGAGCAATGTTACAAATATATTCCTTCCGGAATCTGCTCCAAAATTGTTCTGCAAGATATTGAACACGTCGCCATCTTTTTCTTGCATACACGTCCTCTTTAGCAAACTTTCCTGGAGGAGGCAAGGTAGCAGCAAATTTTAGAGTCAGCAACTGATTAGGGGTAAGTGGTCCAAGACTACTTGGGTCATTAAGGTTGTCAGTGGTAAGGGGACGGCTGTTTATAATTGCCATTGCCTCATATAAGAATGTTTGCAGAGAAGAGTCATCTAATCTTCCAGAAGAAAGTAAGAGAGTGATGTTAAGCACATTTTTTACTCTCTTGATCTGACATTCCCAAATGCCACCAACATGGCTTGAGTATGGCATATTCTTGTTAAAATCACACTGTCTCTCAGCAAGAAAGGCCATTATTTGTTCATTATAGACTTCTTTAAGTGCTTCCTTTAGCTCATTTTTTGCTCCTAGAAAGTTGCTTCCTTGCTCTGACCTTATTTCCGCAGCGCGCCTGTGGAAACTGAGAATAAGAAAGTGCTCATAATTGGCGATTCCATAGTGCGGAATGTTAGAATTCCAAACTGTGTTAAACCAGCAGTTCATGTTAAGTGCCTCGCAGGGGCCAAGATTTCTGGCATAGAGGCCGCATTGGACCGTGTCGCCGACGATGAAGTATCTACCTTATTGCTGCATGTCGGCACTAATGATATTTATTCACAGCAATCTGAGGTATTAAAGAGGAACTTCATCTCTCTTTGCATCAAAGCTAAAAGAAAATGTCGGAATTTAGTTGTATCTGGCCCCTTACCAAGATTATATAGAGGGGATGTGATTTATAGCAGATTGCATTCCCTTCACTGCTGGCTAGAAACCTGGTGTGCAAACAAAAGCATAGCGTTTGTGAACAATTGGGATGATTTTTGGGAAAGGCCTGGATTTTTCAGAAGAGATGGTCTTCATCCTAACTGGAGGGGATCTTATGTATTATCCCAAAATATGGCAGCAAAACTGCCTGGTTGACTGATTAGAGCACCATCCAGGCCGCAGTCATGTGATCTTAAATCACAGGCTGTTGTTTATCCCACCTGTTACTTTCCTGAAGCTGTTACCCATAATCCTTGTCTTGGGGCATCCAGTAAATTTAGTCTTGATACAAACCTTAAATTAATTGATAACCAAAAAATAAGGTGTATAATTAGACCAAGGGATAAAACCAGACCCTCCACCAGGGGCATCTGTAATAGAAATTTACTACAAATTAAAACAAAAAGTATATCACCAATTCAGAAAGAAGCATACAGTTTTAAATGCTGCTTATTGAACATTCGCTCTCTTGGCACTAAAGCTGTTTTGGTAAATGATATTATATTAAGTACAAAATCTGATCTGTGTCTTCTCACCGAAACCTGGCTTAGTAAATGTGACACTGTACCCCTAGCTGAGGCGTCACCAGATGGATACTCGTTCCTTCATAAGTCTAGAGATTCAGGTCGAGGAGGGGGCCTTGGAATAATTCATTGTAACAAAATGCAAATCACTTCTAAAAATTTAGGCAACTTTACATCCTTTGAAGCATTCATTTTAAATATTAAAACAGATTCCAACACAATTATAGTGCTAGTCTATAGACCACCAGGGCCGTATTCATTGTTCATGTCTGAATTTAGCAACCTTTTATCTGACTTGGCTATAAATTATGATCACGTAGTACTGATGGGAGATTTTAATGTACACATTGATGTGGAAACTGACACTTTTAGCAAATGTTTTACTTATTTGTTAAATTCAGTAGGATTTTGTCAGAATGTCAAAGGTCCAACTCATAATCATAACCACACATTAGATTTAATTATAACTTACAAAGTTGAAATTCAAAATTTAATTATTACTCCATTAAATGAAGTTATTTCTGATCACTACTTAATTACATTTGATTTGGTCCTGCCCTTGCGAACACACTCCCAGATTAAAACAAAGACAGTGCGGCATCTAGATTGTAATTCTGCTTCAAAATTTATAGATACTTTGAGTAAGTCGAGTGTAATTGTGGAAAACCATTTAGATCAGTTAACATCAAATGTAAACACAGAAAACAATTTAGATGAGCTAACATCACATTATAATGTGACCTTGAGAGATGCTCTGGACACAGTGGCTCCCCTTAAAACAAAAGTGATCAAAGCACATAGAAACTCTCCCTGGTTTAATGAAAACACTCGAGCTCTTAAATTAGAGTGTCGAAAACTGGAACGCAGATGGAGAACAACAAAGCTACAGGTCTTTCAAATTGCATGGACAGAGAGTGTTAATAAATATAAAAAAGCCCTCTTTAAAGCTCGGTCAGAATATTATTCTACATTAATAGATAGCAATAATAAAAATCCTCGGGCACTGTTTAGAACAGTGGCTAAATTAACAAATGGAAATTCAGATCAACAGTGCAAAATACCAACAGACATTAGCAGTACAGACTTTATTAACTTCTTCAATGAGAAAATTAAAAATATAAGATCCCAGATCTCTGCATCACAGTACAAACCAAATACTAGCTTAGCAGACCCTGTCTCACATTGCACTCAGCACTTTAGTAATTTTAATCCTGTAACTGAGCAGGAAGTCTTAAGTTTAATTTCTAAAATGAAGCCCACTACTTGTTCCCTAGATCCAGTGCCAACAAAACTAGTAAAAAGTGCAATGGATGTTCTTGCAGCACCTATCCTAAACATTATCAATAGTTCATTATTGCATGGCACAGTACCAGATGCACTAAAAGTGTCAGTCATTAAACCATTACTTAAAAAGTCAGACCTTGACCCACACATACTTAATAATTATAGGCCTATTTCAAATTTACCGTTTCTCTCTAAAATACTAGAAAAAGTAGTCGCCAGTCAGCTTCAGACACACCTTATGCATTACAATTTATTTGAGAAATTCCAGTCTGGTTTTCGCACTGGTCATAGTACAGAAACGGCACTAACACGGGTTGTAAATGACATTCTGATATCCTCTGATGAAGGAAACTCATCTGTAATTATGTTGTTGGACTTAAGTGCAGCATTTGACACCATCGACCATTCTATTTTACTGCACAGGCTAGAAAATGATGTTGGGCTTACAGGCACCGTGCTCGCTTGGTTTAGTTCTTACTTATCAAATCGATTCCAATATGTACAGAAATGTGCTGACAGTACTCCATCATTATACACAGAAGTTCAATATGGTGTCCCGCAGGGCTCAGTACTGGGACCTTTACTGTTTTCACTGTACATGCTTCCACTGGGATCTATCATTAGGAAACATAATGTTAATTTTCACTCGTATGCAGATGACACCCAGTTATACCTTTCATTTAAATCAAATGAAGTTTCTCCAATGTGGTCTTTAATTAGTTGTGTTAGTGAATTAAAGGAGTGGATGAATAAGAACTACTTGTCTTTAAATACAGATAAAACAGAGATGTTAATTGTTGGAGGGAATGATGCTGATCACAATAATATTTTGTCATCATTTAACTCAATGGGAATCCCAGTCAATTTTACTGAATCAGCCCGCAATCTAGGAGTTATCTTTGACTCTAGCATGTCATTTAAAGCGCATATTACAAAGTTGTCCGAAACATGTTTCTTCCATCTTAAAAATGTTAGGAAATTAAGGCGCTTTTTAAATAAACAGGATTCTGAGAAACTAATTCATGCATTTATCTCTAGTAGGATTGACTACTGCAATGCGGTGTTCACTGGATGTTCAAACTGTTCTTTATGCAGCCTCCAGTTAATCCAAAATGCGGCTGCGAGAGTTATTACAAGAACAAGAAAATACGAACACATAACTCCAGTTCTTAAATCCTTACACTGGCTCCCGGTTAAGTTCAGGGCAGATTTCAAAATCCTTCTTTTAACATATAAATCATTAAATGGTCGAGGTCCGGCTTACTTGTCTGAACTTATCATGACTTACAAACCAGAGCGCACATTAAGATCTCAAGATGCCGGTCTGCTTATGATTCCAAGGATTAATAAAATAACAGTGGGGGGTCGAGCTTTTAGTTACAGGGCCCCTAAACTGTGGAATGGTCTGCCTGCTACTATAAGAGATGCCCCTTCGGTCTCAGCTTTTAAATCCCGGCTGAAGACTCACTACTTCAGTTTAGCATATCCTGACTAGAGCTGCTGATTAACTGTACAGACTGCATCTCTGTTGTTAGTCATTAGCACTTAAACATAAGTAACATGACAGTTATAATTGTATACTAACCCTCACTTATTCTGTTTTTCTTCTCGGTACTCAAATGTGGCACTTGGTGCCACGGCCCACCTGCCAAGTTGTTTTGCCTGCCTAAGGAAAAGTCATCCCAGATGGAGGATCGCAGGAATCGTGGGAGAGAGGGGTCCTTTCATCGGATTGGCTGGCCCAGCACTGTTTCAGCTGTGGAATGGCCAAATGGGGGAGGCAGCTTGAAGGATGAGGTCTCCAGGACTCTATACAAATACAAATCTTATTATGGGATATATCATCTACTGTTAAATTCTGCTCTGTACTTCTAAAATTTATATATTTTTTTTTTTTATTTCTTACTATATTGAGAAATTGTTCTGTGTACTGTACTGTATTGTATTGACCCCCTTCTTTTGACACCCACTGCATGCCCAATCTACCTGGAAAGGGGTCTCTCTCTGACCTGCCTTTCCCAAGGTTTCTTCCATTTTTCCCTACTAGGTTTTTTTGGGAGTTTTTCCTCGTCTTCTTAGAGAGTCAAGGCTGGGGGGCTGTCAAGAGGCAGGGCCTGTTAAAGCCCATTGCGGCACTTCCTGTGTGATTTTGGGCTATACAAAAATAAACTGTATTGTATTGTATTGTATTGTATTTGGCAAACTGCACCACGTATAGCGATAAAGAAGCAGAGCCCATTGATAAAAGTATCTGTTGACATGTCAACCAGCATTACTATATGAATGGCCTGTGAACAAAAACAGGTAAACAGAAGACCGTACCTTTTATTTACCTTTCTACCTTCTTTAGTAAGAAATGGGCCAAAACAATCCATTTCACAATATGTGAATGGTGGTGAAGGATCCACTCGTTTTGGAGGCAAGTTGGCCATTCTTTGTTCTTCCATGGGTCACCTGTGCTTCCTACAGGTGATGCACTGATGAATATGACATGTTACTACCCGACTGATGGAAGGAATCCAGAAACCATTTGATCTGATTTCATTAATAATAAGACCTTTCCCTTGATGCTTGATCCTTTCATGACAATGACCAACTATCAAAGTTATGATGTGATGATTCTTGGACAGAATTGTGGGATGTTTCGAATCAGGAAGAGAAGAGCTACTAAGTCTTCCTCCAACCTTGAGCACACCACCCATCTCTATAAAGACATTAAGAGAAAACAGACTGTTATACAAAGTCCGTTGAACTTCTGTTTTAAGTATTTTTAACTCATTTCCGTAAACTTGTTTCTGCAGTGTTTTTATTATAAGACTCTTTGCATTCTGCCTTTCTGTTACTGTAGAAATTCCATCTGATTTGTCCTTTTGAATTCTTCTAAGAATGTGTGCAACAGCTCAAACAGCACGTGGCCAGGATGAAAAACTGATCAGACAATTTATGAGGCTTTCTTGCTCTGTGGCTGTTGTGGTTAGCACTTGTGATACTCTGATCTCAGGATCTCCAACAAAACTGTTTGTTAGATCAGGCCCAGTGAGAAGATGGTCATTGAGACTGATTTCTTTATATTTCGCAGAACAATCAAACACAACACACAATTTGTTTGGCTTCTTAGGATGATAAATGCCGTGATGAGGAATGTACCAAGTCTCACCTTCACTGCCCTCATCTTTAACATCCTCTGCATCCCCCTTTTCTATGATGTCTTCCATGAAACTCACATAGTGTTCCTTGTACATATCATTTCTTTGTAATTTCCTCTTCAGATGATCAAGCCGAATAATTGCAAGTGACTTGTTGTGGGGTCACTTCTTGAATGGTAGGGGCATTTCATAGTGGTTAAGACTGTTTTTATTAATGCCTTCTTGCAATTGTCTCAGAAAAAAGATGTCACCTTGAGAGACCTATTTTTCCTCCTCATTGGTGTCTTTGAAATCTGATTCCAAAATATGAATTGCATCTGCAGGTGTCATCAGGGGGAGCTCTTTAACTGTGACTCTATAGCACAGACGTATATTGCTAGGTGAATCCATATGTGGTGATGAGGGCCCTACAATACTCCAATCTAAGTCAGTGCACGCTGCATAAGGCTCTTCATTTTCACACTCAATTACCTGCCTAGACATTAATGCTCTTGAGCAGTTATAGCCTAGTCTTGCAGTGGTGGGATTACATTTGCAATTTCTGACAAATGATTCCATTTTCGTGCTGTTTCACATGTAGGAATGTGGGAATGGTTTAGGGGCATGCACTCTTTAGTGTATACAGAAGGAAGCTCAATATACTGTAAATCTGGGAATTGTAACCTCTCACACAAAGTCCAAAGACCATTTCACTCTTCACAAGTGTGTCTCTTCCAATCATGGTAGACAATTTTAGTTTCACTGGAAATGTATCTACTTCTAGTGCATCACTTATGCCTTGGTCTACAAATGTAGTGTCACTCTGAGTATCAAAGCAGAGCATAAACAAGGGCGGCTACATGATGACACCCAGACTGGCACAACCATGGAGGTAATTGTAGAATGTCTTCCTTCTGTCAAAGTGAGCGCTACTGCAGTAGTTGTGTCATTGCTATTAACTTCATTTGAGGTTTCAAAAGTTGATGTTCTTGCCCTTGGCACATAGCTACTATCGTGAAGACATGTGGGATGCCTTTTCTTACAGAGTTCACAGGAATGACGACGACAACATTCTTTTACATTATGTCCAGGCATCAAACACCCGTAACAAAGTTTCCTTTCCTGCACAAATTTCCGTCGCTCATCCAAAGGCTTGGACATTAGCCCTAAACAGCTATGGAGCTGATGACCACCATCACTGCAGAACATACACTGAGATCCTATACTGATCTTAGTCAAACTTTGACTGTCACTGTTTTCACTGACACTTTGAGTGTTAAGGACACTAGCCATGATTCTCTTGGTTTCTCCGAGATTTTTTTTCTCACCCTTATGCTCCGAAGCATGAAGAGCAATAAGAGTGGTTATCGGATCACATGCAATCTCTGCTTCTGTTGACAGAAAAGATACAAATTCCTTAAAACCTGGAAACTCTTGAGTCTTTTTTAGGGTTAGTGTAACCTGACGATTCCACCAAGATGCTACCCAATCAGGTAGCTTTTCCGATTTTCTTCACAGTCATTCAATATCTGAAGACCCTTAACATGCGGCATCACATCCTGACATGTATTTAAAAAGTCTGAATAATCCCTAAATCCAATAGCATTTTTGACTGGATCTTTGGCCAGTTTGCCAATTTTTCTCTAAATGCTCCCTGAATGACAAATGGCTGATCATAACGATGGTTTACCTTGTTCCAAGCATCCTGATAAGCTTCATCATCACTTCTATAAAATATTCCATCTAGGATCTTACGAGCTGGACCAGCTATATATTTCTTGAGATAGTAAAGCTTATGAGCTTAAGAAACGTTCTTTCCATCAATAAGCGATACAAAGGAGGCCATCTACTCAATAAAATGAAGTGGATCTCCACTGAAAACAGATGGCTCTCGCACTGGAAGTTTATTTAGTGTTATGCTGTTTTGTAAGGCCTGCACAAACGAGTTTGTGTTTTCATGAGGAGATGTTAATTGAATGGAGGACTGACAGGTGATTGATGCAGGAATGTGTCTTTGTTCTGTTATGCTGTAGTCAATTGTCAGGATTCTGGCCTCTATTGCAGCCTCATGGTTGTAAACTTCCAGCCTAGCATGTGCTGCTCTCAAACCCTTTTCAGCTTGCAGTCGCTCCAATTCACACTTGTCAGTCTCTAGCTCCCTTCTTTGGTGTTCTATTTGCCGTATTCTTTCTTGCTGTCTCTTTTCTTCCAGCATAACTGTAAATTCAGCTTCCTTTGCTGCTAACTCTGCTGCAGCATCTGCCCGTTTTGCTGCCATGCATGAAGTTTCAGAATTGTTGCTGGATCTTTTGCTTACTCTTGAGACTGTAGAATCATAAATGGATCTAGCATATTCATGATGCAGAAGCTGGCGAAGACGACATTTTTCTCTTTCAGCATCAAACTCACCATCAATGCCAGCTAACCTCTCATATGCAATTTTGGTAATGTCAGTCGTCACTGCTTCATATGCATCTACTCTGCACCTTAAATCTGAAAACGGTGTGATGTTATTTCGAATTGCTACATAAATGGCTATGACATCATCTTTACTTTTTTCAAGTTCATCAATCAGTGCAGATAGTTTCTGTAATGTCTGTCTTGAGAAAAGCGCTATATAAATGTAAAGAATTATTATTATTATTATTATTAAGCTGTTCTCTTACTTCCCGTGCTTGGAACTGCTACTGATTATACAAATAGCTTAGCCTTTTTTCCTTCCTGTGAGCCTCTTCTCTTTGAAATATAACCATTTTTTCTGTGGGCATTCATTCACGACTAGAGCGACGAGGGTCAGCCCTTTGGAGTTTTTGTTGAATGCTAGTCTGCATCTCTTCACTAATTTGAATCACTTCTTCTAAACAATCTCTCTGTGCACTCTCTTCTTCATTTTGAAGCAAACTGACTCTAAAACCTTTAACTGGAGACTACCAATCTGCTCCTGCAACGCTCCCACACTTGAAAGAATAGGACCTAGCTCTGTCATCTTACACTCAGTGTGAGAAAAAAAGGCACTTGTATACACAAATAAACCTAATACAGTGCAAAGATATCAATATCTCTTAGTAACACTGTTAAAGAATTACGTCAATTTTAAAAGCTTTGAATTAATTATGAAGCTGTCCAAAAGATTACAAATGAACAATAATCAGTCGGATCTTTCACAGTACCCTTGTAAGAGCAAGCACTAAACCTTTAAACAGTGGTTACAGAATAGTCCTTAAAGCCAAATTCTATTAAAGGGTCAGGATTAACCCCTCTTCATACATACACACACATACAGTACATAAACCATTTTTTTCTCTTAACCTTACTAATATATACTAAATCTTTTTTTTTTAATGTTAATAGTACTCACGGTGACGTTATAACTGTTTATGCCTGCATTTGTCCATCACACCAAATCCATTCGTCAGCTGCTGCTAATATTTAATAATCCCTTGTTTAATTAAGACCTTGTATTGAAATTCTGTACTTTCTTTTCCTTTGTAAACTGGAAACTGAGCATCACTGCTTCGCCTTTAAACTCTGTTGCAATGGGTACGAATCACCAGCGCTTCACCCAAGACTTCAATTCGGCAGGATGGCAGGACACGGTGAGTGGTCAAACTCTTACTGTAGTGACCCCGGCTGAATGATGGTCAACTCTCAGACTGATGGTTTATGAATGTTTATTACGGTTTCCGTGACCTTGTTTCATAAACACACCGTAAGAGCTATAAAGGCAAAGTACAAAATAAACTTTTGTTTTGAAAAATATAACAGAGAAGTTAATACCTTGTTCACTTTTCAGCAAGGTGCTTGTTTGTTAACCCCATATGTCGCCATCCTTTCCTATTCCCAGGAAAAAATGCACAATTAATTATGTAAACCAAAGACACCTAATAACTTATCAAAATAAAAGTCACTCAAACACTGTGATTCAAGCCCTGCTGAAGCATCATGTGTCCTTTACAAGTAGGCCTGCATGCCTTTTCATTGAGTAGTAAGTAAAAAGTCATTGTAGTTGCGAGTATCCTTCATTTATATTTGGCACCTTTCTAATAAATCACATAGTTGTTGCTGCTGCTGAAATTATCTGTTTTATACCATGATTGCCAGCAGAAGTGTTTTTGACTCAACTTGCACATAAACTATAATGTTGTGTTTAGTTTAGTTGATATACTCCCACTTGCTGTGTAGCATCTTCATCTGAAATAATGTCCCCTTGCCACTGTCAGCTATGAAGAGGAATAGCAATGTCAAGTTGAGATCTTCTGCATATTCTGCATATTTTCAGTACATTCATAACTGAAGTTTCAGATGGTGAAATGCTGAAATGTAATCCCTTGAAAAAGTTTTAAATTCCTTTATTGCTGTTCTAGTATGTCATGTTGGATATCATGATTAAGTTAGAAAGTTGACCATGAACAGGGTTAAAAGTTGGTTTCAGTTTAGCTGTATATTTTTTTATTAAATCACTAACACTACTTATTAATTGTGTATGCTTGTGCATTTGCTATGATGGATTGATGATATGAATGAGTGCTTTCAAACTCAAATCAATGAATCATAATGTAGTATTAGATTGCCAGTAACTTGTTTTGTTTAGAAAGCTATTCTCATACTGTAGTTCCCCCACCAGTGAGTAATCTGTTTTTTTTTTTCGTTTTTTGGAGTAATGCCAAACTTATTAATGCACTTCATGCAAGAAAGACAAATGTAAATAATATCTTTTAATTAGTAATGTATCATTATTATACAGCAATTAATTCTTTGGCTGAATATGATATTTTTTTCAGCCTCAAGGGCCCTGTACAACACTTGAAATGTTTTCCTGTGCCACTGTTTTAATTTACTTTTATAATTCTATCAGAAAGCAAATAGGCAAAAATGCCCTCAGGAAATAAAACTTGAATGAACCCCAATATAAGGTCTTGTTATATATAGTGGTATACATGTATACGCAGTCAAAAGTGTAGAGATTAACTTTGCAACTACAAATGCCCAGATCATTCAACATGAATCAGTATACTGAAAATCACAAATATAGCCTTCTAAAAACAGAACATGACTAATTCTGACCTTCGTTATTCTGTTAATTCTCATCATCTTAATGTAGAGCACAAATATGATGCAGACCAAGGCCTACAGAATCTAACAGTCTAAATGAATTAAGATACTTTATTGTATCTAAATCCAATTCAAATCTTAAGACTACCTGTGATGTTGAGACTAAACCTGACAACATAAAGCAATTCACACTCACTTTTTTCTATTTCAGCTATGAATCCCAAAAGAATAACCTAAAACAGGGGCTAAAAAGATGCAGATCCAATGGTTGAAAGCAAATACATTGAATTTTATTTAATATAGCAACCAATAAATTTGATATATTAGTAATATATCAGAATAAGAGTTGGCTCTAAGTGATCCTGAAGTAATAAATTAATTAATTTGTATTTACCTTAAAACTGTTTTTTCTCTTAGTATTATAAGAACTTGGTGTAATAATAATAATAATAATCCATCCATCCATCCATTTTCCAACCCGCTGAATCCAAACACAGGGTCACGGGGGTCTGCTGGAGGCAATCCCAGCCAACACAGGGCACAAGGCAGGAAACAATCCCGGGCAGGGTGCCAACCCACCGCAGGACACACACAAACACACCCACACACCAAGCACACACTAGGGCCAATTTAGAATCGCCAATCCACCTAACCTGCATGTCTTTGGACTGTGGGAGGAAACCGGAGCGCCCAGAGGAAACCCACGCAGACACGGGGAGAACATGCAAACTCCACACAGGGAGGACCCGGGAAGCGAACCCAGGTCCTCAGGTCTCACAACTGCGAGGCAGCAGCGCTACCCACTGCGCCACCGTGCCGCCCATAATAATAATAATTATCATATATTTTATTTATATATTAGCTATAGCTATATACCTTTCCCATGCTCAAGGCACTTCACATAGTCTCAGAAAGAAACAGCAGGTATGTTTAACATTGGATAGAAATGTTTCCTGAATAGAACATCAAAACAGATAGATACAGGATACACAAAGCATTAAATAGAATCAAAGACAATAAAACAGAGTAAAATACTAAATTCAATGCTAAAAGAAAAGCCTAACAGATGTGATCATTTGTGATATAACACACACAAATTATACTGAGCATGTGGACAGAGAGGAAGAATGAAAGAGGAGGCAGAATGTCAGGTTAAGTTAAACACCTTCCTGAACAGCTGAATTTTAAGTTGTTTTTTAAAAGAATGAGTTGAGTCAGCTGATCTAATTCATTTAGGGAGGTCAATCCAAAGTCTGGACGCTATACAGCTAAAGGTCCTGTCACCCTCAGAGTGCAGGTTAGTGTGGGGCATAATAAGATTGCCAGAATCAGAGGACCTTAGTGGGTGAACAGGAGCATAGCGATGGAGAAGGTCACTGATGTAGTCAACCTCATCTTACAAAGCAGGTCGTTAATAAAGGCAGAAG
Organism: Erpetoichthys calabaricus; assembly: GCF_900747795.2. Lineage (NCBI taxonomy): Eukaryota > Metazoa > Chordata > Cladistia > Polypteriformes > Polypteridae > Erpetoichthys > Erpetoichthys calabaricus. Next base: position 136,748,599 of record NC_041399.2, read on the forward strand.
TGATTGGTAAACATTTAGAAAAGGAGCTGGATGGAATGAGAAGACGGGGAAGATATAAATGGATGATGGATTTATGTTAGTTGAATTATTTAGATCTTTAAATTTATTGTGGAAAAAGTAGAGGGATTTTTCACAGACTTTGGTAGAGGAGGTAATTGTGCCAGATGCAGGGTGAACTGGTTTATTAACTACAGAGAACAAAATCCTTGGGTTATCATGGTCACTTTCTATTATTCTGTCATAATGCCTGTTTTTGGCTGCAGATAGTGCATCTCTGTGAGCCCTTTGATGGTCAGAGAAAGCCTGGACATGCACAGTGAGGCCAGTCTTACGTGAAATGCTCTCAAGGCGTTGACCAACTGCTTTCATACACTGTAATTCTGAATTATACCATGGAGTTGAATGCTAAAAGGAGACCTCCTTATGTTTTAAAGATGCTGTTTTATCTAGTGCTGAAAGAAGGGTTGAGTTATAGTGATCAACAAGACTATCTAGTGTTGATGGAATAGGTGAATACAGAAAAAGATCAGAAATGGATCTAGCAAGGATAGAGGGACAGAGATTTTTAATGTTTCTAAAAGAAACTTGACATTTACAGGTAAAAGGAGGGAGAGGTAATGAGACAGTTAAAAGTACTGCTTTAAAGGTCAACATTTTGGACATGAACCCGGGACATTTGGGTGGCAGGTGGGAAGGCTGAAATGTTAAGAGTTATTAGAAAAATCTTTTGAAAAGATTGGATACTTTAAGTGTTTCATTTTTTTTTTGTACTTATCATACAGTAAATACCTGCATTAAGGGTAAGTGGGGAGCTGCTACCCATTTCCAGCAGATGGCACCATTAAAATAAGTACTAAACTCAAAAATTTAAGTTAAAAACTTAGTCATCATATTCAAATTTTCCAATTCCCATATGCTCAAAACAATTATCTAGATTAATATTTCTTTTTAGAGTATGTGAAATTGTTTTGAGCCTGGCAATGCAAGCCTGTTTTTGGGTTACTTGGACAAGTCCTCCGACCCTGTAGTATTCACAGCTCAGGTGTGTGTGGATTTGAAGCCTGAACTTTTCATGAAGACCTGCCATGCGGCTTGAAGGATGGAGCCCATCTAAGTGACACATCAGTTGATTTCGAGTGTCAACTTAAACATCTTACTATTTTGGAGTAGTTGTCACCATTATCATGATTTATAACATGAATTATGTTGATTTGTTTACAATACAATTAAGCATTTTCCCCATCGAACAAAAATTGGAAATTTACTTTTCTGATTTCAGTGTAGAGTACTTGATGTTGATGTTAAAATATTTTTTAATACTGTCCTTTGCCGATTATACTCTATGTTGGTAGGTCTTCATTCTGTGTGATTTTTTATGGCATTATTAATTTACATTTTATTAATAATAAGTTGTTATATTACATTATTAATAATAATAACTTGTTATGGCGTTGTTTTGTGTTGTGGATGAGGGGCTGGGGGAAGTATGAAGCCTGCACGTTTTTAGGTATGAGTGATAGGGTGTAGAAGGGTGATTATTAAATCGTTCATAGGTCTGAGGAGGTGATGTTGAATACTTGGTCACCCAAGAACAATTAAATTCCTTACACTCCAGTTGCCTTACAACTGAAACATGCTGAATTGATAATCCTCATCCATGGAGTTTATAAAGTTAACCATAACATTCATTGGATCAATGTAGAGCTGGAATGGGATGTTTTGCTGGATTTTAGTATGGACAAATGCAAAGTGTGTTTTTAAAGTTGAAGGTAAATAATAAAATACCACACCACATCTTGAGAGCTGGAAATGAAGTAGCTCTTTTTAAAATTTTGAAATGACAATGTGAATGCTCTTTTCTATTATCACTTTTCCAATGTTTGCTTTTATATCCTATGCTTTCCATAAGATTTGGGGCAAAGAAGTTTACATTATAAACTAGAAATTAAGACTTGACATAAAGAGGTGAATATAAAGTTATATAATTTATCCTGTATTTTCTGCACATACAGCATACATATTTGAATAATATTGTTTGTCTTCTATCCTGTATACTCTGGCTGAGTAATAACATACCTGCTGTGAAACAACTTAAAACACTGTAAAAGATGACATATAATGTGCCCTCGTGGATATTGCACATGTTGATTTAGTCCAAAATTTTCAGGTAAAAAAAGACTATCTAGTGTTGATGGAATAGGTGAATACAGCCTAATCCCTGTGTGTATGAGTAGCAAAGAGCAAACAACAGCAAAAATGGTGTTGATATCTGGGGCCTCATGTATAACACTGTGCGTAGAATTCACACTAAAACATGGCATGCAGACAAAAACAGAAAAGTTCCACACACTTCCTCTTTACTAATCCCAATCAACTTGAATTTTAACGCACATGCATGCACCTATAGCCCCACCCTGACTCCTCTCAGAATTTCACACATTTAAATATGCAAATCAATATAAATAGCCCCTTCCATTCAGTGATTTGTTAAAAGACAATTATAAAAGAATGTATAAAAAGGATGAATTTTAAAAAATAAGTGGTCAGATGTCAAAATCGACATGAAAAGGAAAGTGCCTGAGTGTCATACAGAAGCGTATTGGTGCCACAGAAAAGAAAAAAAGGGATACAGTGAAGAAAAAAAGATCTATGTCGAGATTAAAGTTGAAATGTCGACCATAATCTCAAAATTTGATTTTAATCTTGTAGTTTATTTTGTCATTAAAGTAGAATAGCAGAAACTTCATATTAAAATCAATATTTAATATACTAGAGTTTCTCAAATTCATTCATAACTAAAGTAGCATGTTAAATGCTTCGTATTCTATATGTTCCCCGACCCAGTTGTTAATTGCTACGTGCTTCTTAAACAGGCTTTCTCTTATGCCGACAGGCACACGCAGGCAGTGATTACCACACAGAATACATTACATTCATGATATTACAGCTCTCTGAACATTATAGACTACCAAGATATATACTTGATATCATTTTCTTGAAGAAATACATAAAAGCATGTGTTAAACATGTGGGGGCATTTTGGAGCAACGGTAGCGATGAGATAGCGCCCCGTCCAGCTGTGACAGTAGCTTCTTGCTCCAATCTTGTTTCTTAGAATCTAAATGCTGTTGTGGAAGTAAATACTATTCAAGTAACATTCTTGTTCTTCTTTCTTGTTAAGTCAGTTGCTAAAATTCCAAACACTTCATTGCTTCTTTTATTTGCGGTTCTACTACTGCTACTGCTTCTATCACTTCTAGTCTTATATTGCTACATTCACTGTTTTTAAATGATTCTTGTTTTCTAAAGCAGCTGCCAATGAGGTGCAAATTAAAAAGGAACCAGGAGTTCGCTTAGTTACATCTACACCTTTGTGTGTTCATGAGGAAATACCTGTTTTTTTTTTTATAAAATATCTGGGGAAATAAGGAAGAGAAATAAGTAAAGAACTGAGAATTATTAGACTGCTCTGGTTCAAAAATTATTTGGATGATATTCTAGGAAAGTAAAATCTAAATTATAAGAATGACCTGACATGGCCAAAATAAAGTCATAGAATTAAATAACAGGTTCTGTTGTTCACAAAGATTGCCTTTGAATTAAGAAATTGTGATGGAACAAAATCCAGCAGTCACTGTGGCTCTCCAGGACAGAACTTAAGGAAACCAGTCGAATATTTGTGAGAGATCCTGTGCTTTTCATTATGTGGTAAAAAAGAAGGTGGGAAGGTTGCTTAGATGTATGGATTGCCTCTGCCTACAACTCCAGTAATACATTAAAGAGAAGAGGGCAACAAGTAATAGCCAACCTAAATACTTTCTTAATAAGGAAGCGACAAAAGATATCTGAATTTGTGAGCAATACTGCAGAAGGTGTGGAGTATAACGTTTTAATCAAGCCAACTGCATAGGATGTAGAGCATAATATTTTAATCAAGCCCACACACTCTACACTAAAGGGATGCCCAATTTAGCCAATCAAATGCTTTTTCAACATCCAGTTAGAGTATTGCTACTGGGTGTGAAAAAGAGGAGGCTGCATCATGTACAGTTAGGTCCATAAATATTTGGACAGAGACAACTTTTTTTCTAATTTTGGTTCTGTACATTACCACAATGAATTTTAAATGAAACAACTCAAATGCTTTTGAAGTGCAGACTTTCAGCTTTAATTCAGTGGGGTGAACAAAACGATTGCATAAAAATGTGAGGCAACTAAAACATTTTTTAACACAGTCCCTTCATTTCAGGGGCTCAAAAGTAATTGGACAATTGACTCAAAGGCTATTTCATGGGCAGGTGTGGGCAAGTCCGTCGTTGTGTCATTATCAATTAAGCAGATAAAAGGCCTGGGGTTGATTTGAGGTGTGGTGCTTGCATGTGGAAGATTTTGCTGTGAACAGACAACATGCGGTCAAAGGAGCTCTCCATGCAGGTAAAAGAAGCCATCCTTAAGCTTAAACCCATCTGAGAAATTGCTACAATATTACGAGTGGCAGAATCTACAGTTTGGTACATCCTGAGAAAGAAAGCAAGCACTGGTGAACTCAGCAACGCAAAAAGACCTGGACATCCACGGAAGACAACAGTGGTGGATGATTGCAGAATCATTTCCATGGTGAAGAGAAACCCCTTCACAACAGCCAACCAAGTGAACAACACTCTCCAGGGGGTAGGGTATCGATATCCAAGTATACCATAAACAGAAGACTGCATGAAAGTAAATACAGAGGGTGCACTGCAAAGTGCAAGCCACTCATAAGCCTCAAGAATATAAAGGCTAGATTGGACTTTGCTAAAGAACATCTAAAAAACCCAGCACAGTTCTGGAAAAATATTCTTTGGACAGATGAAATCAAGATCAACCTCTACCAAAATGATGGCAAGAAAAAAGTATGGAGAAGGCGTGGAACAGCTCATTATCCAAAGCATACCACATCATCTGTAAAACACGGTGGAGGCAGTGTGATGGCTTGGGCATGCATGGCTGCCAGTGGCACTGAGACACTAGTGTTTATTGATGGTGTGACACAGGACAGAAGCAGCCGAATGAATTCTGAGGTGTTCAGAGACGTACTGTCTGCTCAAATCCAGCTAAACTCAGTCAAATTGATTGGGCGGCGTTTCATGATACAGATGGACAATGACCCAAAACATACAGCCAAAGAAACCCAGCAGTTTATTAAAGCAAAGAAGTGGAAAATTCTTGAATGGCCAAGTAAGTCACCTGATCTTAACCCAATTGAGCATGCATTTCACTTGTTGAAGACTAAACTTCAGACAGAAAGGCCCACAAACAAACAGCAACTGAAAGCCGCTGCAGTAAAGGCTTGGCAGAGCATTAAAAAGGAGGAAACCCAGCATCTGGTGATTTCCATGAGTTCAAGACTTCAGGCTGTCATTGCCAGCAAAGGGTTTTCAACCAAGTATTAGAAATGAACATTTTATTTCCAGTTATTTAATTTGTCGAATTACTTTTGAGCCCCTGAAATGAAGGGATTGTGTTAAAAAATGCTTTAGTTGCCTCACATTTTTATGCAATCGTTTTGTTCACTCCACTGAATTAAAGCTGAAAGTATGCACTTCAACTGCATCTGAGTTGTTTCATTTAAAATTCATTGTGGTAATGTACAGAACCAAAACTAGAAAAAAGTTGTCTCTGTCCAAATATTTATGGACCTAACTGTACGTATTGTGAGCTGCGAAGCTAATCGTATCCCCAAAAAGACACAGACGCCCCTGGGAAAAACCCTAGGAAACCCCTACGAAACATAGACAGACTACCTTCACATTTCTCCTTTCCCTTCTGGCCGGCTCTGTCGCGTAATCTGCCTCCCTCGCGGTACTCCGCCTTGTCAAAAAGCCTGTACGGGCTTCTCTCAGTTGCTTAAAACTGATTTCTTGCTTCTCCTTACCCCTCTCTCAGACATTCTCTCCTCCTGGGGAAACTGTCATCTCTGAATTGTCATGGAGGAGCACGTTTAAACTTTTGAAAAGAGACAAATGTTTGTTTGCAGTGTTTTGAATAAAGTTCCTTTCTTTTCTACAACCTCCTGTGTCTCTGTGCAAATCTGTGACCCAAGCATGACAGTATATAAAGGAGCCTGTGCAGATTGTCTGAGGATAAATGGAAATAGTTATAACTCATTTGGTCTGGGTGGAGGGTTTAGCTTCTGAATTCAATAAGGGTAATGGCCAGAAATTCTGTTAATGAGTGTGATAATCGCTGTTATTGCCGGTCCCTTGTGTTTCTGGAGTTTTTATTTATTTTTGCTGCTGCTCTTAGGATTAGTAGCTTATACTATAATCGTGCTGGCTCAGGTGAGGAACAGTGACTTGAGGAGCGGTAGAAACTGCTAACCTTATTAAAGCCTTTTAGCCACCTTGAGACAAATAAACTCGACTACCAGGTAACATCCCAACACTATGATGTTTTTCCTGTCATTCTTGTTTTACAGGTGGCAGACTTAGGAAGGACTGGGAACAGCATTGCGATAGATAGATAGATACCCTCAGTGAAAATTGTTAAAAATTATTATAAAAAAAAGGAGAAAAAACATAAATAAGTAGTGAAAAGTACAAATGGGTCAGTTGTTACAATGTTGGAAGGTAGAGTGGTGACCAGGTCATGAATCACTTCAAATCTCATGGAAGTATGTTATAGTGTATAAAATCTGTACATTTTGGTTAATTTTCCATTATATTTTGGTCAAGATAAAACAACAGATGAACTACAATTAAGACAAATCAAAGCAGGTTTTCTTACACCTCACTTTTAAAACAGCTGTTTCCAACATTGAAAGGAAGACATTCTGATGGCTCAATTACTTTATAACCTGGGAAAGGAAGCCTGAGCTGATACCTCAGGCTATTGATTACTTTATGGATGGACATCTGGGACAACAATTGGGTTTATGGCCTGGGAAAGGGATACTGAGGCAATATCAAAGAACTTTATTATCTGGAAAAGGGTTTGAGCAAAATTCATCAATCACATTGACAGCCAGCCAATCAGGTGCATGTGTTGTGAAACCAAGGCATGACATTTCATAATAAATATGCCTTGGTTTGAAAGAGGTAAAAGAGGAGGAGGAGAAGAAGAAAGTACAGGAGGAGAAGAAGAGGAACGGACGAAGACGGCACTGGTCGTCAGAAAGGCATCATGAACTTCGATTGCTAAATCAAACGACTCCCTGGGACATTCATCTTTGTCATCTGTAACTTTTTCATAAGCTATTCCTATAGACTATATATATTCAGACTTTTCTATCAGTACCTATTTTCTATTATTCTTTGTTCCAGTGGTATTATTATTATTCTTGTAATAAATACCATGCTGCTTTTAACTTTCTATGCTTTGTCTTAATGTCTAGAGTGATTGAATTAATAAGTTAGATTTCTTTGAGCACCTAGTGTAGCCAGAGTTTTTGCCATTATTTATGTGCTGCGAGGTTTATAAGGCTGAGAGTGAGGGCGCCACTCAATAGAAGGGACAGTACGATAAAAAGAAGGTATTCTTGGCTGATAAATGGCCTATAGTCAAGAGTGCTGAGTCTTTGTATGTTTAAATATATTCTTGTAGACCAAAAGTAATATTTAGGTCTGAGATATCACTAAAATATCGTATGTTGTTTATGCCGATAATAAATAAGTCTCTTGAAGTGCTGAGTGACAGGCTGATGTGTGGTTTAAAGTGCTAAGGGTTAATCAGCGTGTGTATGTCATTCATGTGGCACTGTTGTGGTTAGGGTCTGTGTGTGTGTGTGTTTATCTATGTGTGTGTATGTTCATTTTAAATTGCAACAGTAGACCAACCCGATAACGAACTTGACGAGAACATTTACCCTTGAGAAAACAGGTAAAGGGTAAGTAGAGGGAAATACTACGATAATACAAAGTAGGAACAAATATTCTTCTAAAAGTGTTATATTCTACAGTGCAGTGAGAGAAGATAACTGCTAAGATTTACTTCTCTGACCCACCAAAATGTTGTAGAGAGAGTGACTGCTATTGTTAAGGATGGCCTGTACCTTCTTCCCAGTGAGTTCACAGTCCTGCCCAGCACCGAGCCAGCCTTCTTCACCAGCATGTCCAGCCTGTTTGTGTTCTTATCTGTCATACTGCCTTCCCAACAAACGGCAGCAAAAAAAAGAGGACACTGGCAATGACTTTCTGATAGAGAGCATTTTGCTACATATGTTCAATGATTAGAGTCTTCGGAGAAAAAAGAGCCTGCTCTACCCCTGTCTGTAGAGAATATCTGTGTTCACAGACCACTCTGTCATCAAGGTGAATGCCTAGATATTTTTAAGTCTGCAGTTTATGAGTACCTGGGAGCAATCATATGTGAAGATGGAAAGATAGATGAAGAAGTTAGAAGCAGATTAAACAAAATAAAAATGTATTTATCAAATTAACAACACCTTAATAAAAAGAAATAAGTATAAAAGGCAAAGATGCATCTATATAAAACCATAAATGTACCAACAATATTATATGCTGCTGAATTTTGGCAGTACTGGATAAACAGAGGTCTAAAATAATGGTAGTTGAAATTAAGTATTTAAGACAAGTGACAGGGAAAACACAAAAAGACAGGATAAGAAACAAAAGAATCTATGAAGAACTGGAAATGCAACCACTTATGGAAACCACAGAAATAAAACAGCTACATTGGCACAAACATATACAGTAATAAAAAGGAGTGAAACAAGGTATCCAAAAAAGGTGTTTGAAATGAAAGGCATGGGAAAAAGACAGCAGAGAAGACCTAGAAGGGTAGGGGAAGAAATGGGGAAAAAAACATCAAAGAAGCAGCAAGAAAGAGAAGGGTGACTGTGGAACAAATGAAGATCCTGCAAAAAGAAAAAAATACACTCAATAGTTCAACACCACAGTGTTGGTTTAATGGGAGAAGGTAAAGTAAATTGGAAAAAATCAAATTCTCACTTAGAGGATCTGTTCAAACATTTTTTTTTTAAATATGGCAAGATCTAATGAATAAAATCTTAATTAATAAAATTAGACTAAGCATTTACAGCGCATCACTTTTGCAAACTGGCCAAGGATAGGTGTGCCAAGCTTGTGGCATCATAGTCAAAAAGACTTGAGGCTGTAATTGCTGCCAAAGGTGCATCGACAAAGTATTGAGCAAAGGCTGTGAATACTTATGTACATGCGCTTTCTCAATTTTTTTTATTTTTAATAAATTTGCTAAAACCTCAAATAAACTTTTTTCATGTTGTCATTATTGGGTGTTTTGTGTAGAATTCTGAGGAAAAAAATGAATTTAATCCATTTTGGAATAAGGCTGTAACATAACAAAAGGTGGAAAAAGTGATGCGCTGTGAATACTTTCCGGATGCACTGTATATTGGGGGGGAAAAGGACATACTCCCTTCTTTTTTTGATTTGTGCCCATGCTGTTGGTTCACCTCTCTTCTCTTGGCTTGGGGCTGACTTCTGTTTTGTTAAGTTTGACTTCAAACAAAATAAAATAAAAAGTTTATATAAATAAAACATGCCTGCTAGTTTCCAGCCTTGATGTTGTGGGGAACATGTGAGGAAATAAACACTTACCACTTACTGCCCAAATAACTAAAAAAAAATTGCATAGTACTTTTTATAGTTTAAAATATATACAGTAATTTATTTGATTAGAAATTTATTTTGCTACTGCAGTTTGACTGAGCAGCCTTCCTGTGGGTGGCTGCAGCACAGCTACCCCCAAGGAGAGGCTATGAGGCTTGTGTCAGTCCCCACGTGGCTGGTGACCATAGTGAAAGTGGCTCCATGTTCTTTGACTTTGCAAAAAGTCAGGGCCTGCTAGATCTTGATTCCAGTGGCCTGAGCCACAACATTGGACTTGGTACTCCAATACTGGTGGTGTGGTAGAGGAGATTGATCATATCCTTGTGGAAAGACACTGGGGTCTCCTACAGAAGTGCCCAGTTTGTGAATTCTTACCAAAGACTTTCTGTTGCTACTCTGAAGATCCAGCTTAGGTCCAACAGGCTACCAACTACTAGGAGAATGAGACTGGACTTGGCCATACTCCAAGATCAAATGGCTTTTAATGCACACTGTTCGTTTGAGGAACATGCAGACTTGGGTGTGACTGCAGATCCTAATGTGATGAGGGAGACCATCTGTGACAAGACCATGAAGGTTGCTGGTGTTCCCAGAAGGAGGCGTTTCATTTTGCAGGGCACATATTGATGACAAATCCATTATATACCAAGAACTGAGAAGGACGCGTTTGTTAGAGGAATCTATGAGCGAGTGGCCCACATACTTACAGAGATATTGAAGCATTATGCACATCCTACTCTGTTACACGGAAAGTTGCACTCAGGGCGCGTGATAAGCAGCTGTTTAAAAATGATCCTCCAGCTAGGACATTCAACATCTTTGGGTCCACATTTCTTGAGGCTGATCCTACAATTAAATATGAACCACCCAAACTCACCGATATCACACAGGTGGTGAACCAGGTAAGGGTAGGGAAGGTTGTAATGATCTGTGGTATCCGGAGTGAACTCTACCAGGCTGGTAGTAAGGCTGTCCTCCTTGCATTGCTTCCACCTGGGAGACAGGCATCATCCCAACTGACTGGAAAATTGGACTTATCTGGACTGGGAAGGGTGATCACCTGGATTGCAGCAACTACGAGGGAATAATACTGCTCTCAGTGCTGGATAAAATCCTTGCTAGGGTCTTCCTTAAGATCAGTGACCACTTGCTCACCTACAGGCGACCAGAGCAGTCTGGTTTTATGCCTAAGAAGTCTACCATCAATTGCATCCTGGCATTATGGGTTCTCATGGAGCAGAAACATAAATATCAGCAGAGTTTCTTTGTAGCCTTTGTAGATTTTCTTTAAGTGTTCAGCTCAGTAGATTGAGCTGCCCTGTGGATCATCCCAAGACTTTGCAGGATCCTTCCGAGTTTGCTGGATGTCACAGCTGGTCCATACAATGGTGTGAATGCTGTGCAGAGTGGAGGCAGAACCTCTGCATTTTTCCCAGTTGGTTCTGAGGTTTTTCAGGGGCATATTTTTGCTCCTACTCTGTTCAATACATGCACGGACTGGATGTTGGGCATTTGTTGGTGAAGATTCACTGATCTTGACTTTGCCTACAATGCTGTGATCTTTTACGAGTCAATGGAGATTCTGATCAGGGCTCTCAAGAGACTGAGTAAGGAGTCCGAGTGTCTGGGCTTGCGCATATCCTGGATAAAAACCAAGATCCAGGCCTTTAACAACCTCTGGGCACAGTCATCAGCAGTGAGTCTGTCTGCAGAGAGAATGTTAACACCGCATCAAAAGGTTTACTTGCCTCAGCAGCGACATTTATTCCTCTGGTGACTCTTCCTATGAGGTCAGTAAACAGACTGGTAGAGCATGGTGGGTCATGAGGTTACTAGAAAGGGTGTGGGGCACACCTGATGTTTTCACAAAAGGACGACGGTCCAAGTCTTTAGAGTTGTGGTGCTTCCCGTTTTGCTACATGGTTGCAAGAGATGAATGCTATCCTGTGACCTGAGACAAAGACTGGAATCCTTCAGTACTGTCTCTCTTCAGAGAATCCTTGGGTACCGCTGGTTTGCTCACTGAGTCCCAAATGACGTATGTTACCTGCATTGTGAGGGAGTGTCAGTTATGGCACTACTGCCATGTGTCACAATTCCCAGAGGGTGATCCAGCTCACAGCATCCTCATTATTGAGGACCTGAGTGGATGAACAGGACCAAGGGGACAACCACGTAACACCTGGCCACTGCAGAGGGATGGTTATTTCCGGAGGGTGGGACCGGACCGCGTGTCTGCCTGGAGGGTTGCCAACTGGGATCTTGAGACATATCAGTTATAATTGGTGGCTGTCAGTTTTGTGAGTCCAGTTATAAATCATACAAGGCTGCATAGCATTATTTAAAACTGTTAACTAAAGGCAAGGCTAGGGCTAGCAGCCAGTCTTCCACTGCAACAACTTACCTTAAATTACTGTATATTTTTAATGCTTAATGAAAAGAAATACTTTGTTTTGGAATGAAAACGACTAACTAGTTCCAGAATCACTTAATGCAAACTGAAAGACAAAGTGTTTTCAAGAAAACATGCCAAATACACTTGATGCACTGGAATGTACTATTACCATTAACAAACATCTAGCAAAAAAAAACCACACACACACAAAGACGGGCCAAGGACATTCAGGAACATTTATTTAAAAAGTAATTAAAAAAAAAAAAAGAAGTATTATGTCATTGTGACATACAAGGAAATGATCTGAAAAGAATGTCTGATGTTAAAATGACATATTTAAAAAGGAACTGTTCCTTTTGGAACTAGGTTGACAACCAACAAAGCAGGAATGCATTTCCTGAAAATTAGGAATCTTAGCAATTAACCACTCACACATGAGGTGATTCGTTGGGTATGTAATTTAGGCACAATAATGCTAAAAACCCCTTAGTGCATAAGGAATTAAAGGGTAGCTTAGCTCATGTTACCTGCGTGCATTGCGACTTTTTTGTGTTTCTACAAAACCCCTCTTAACTGGCTACTTTTCGACAGAGTTAAAAAGTACTGCTTTGTTAACTCTGCACCTAAATCACCAGCCTAAAACCATCACTAGTCAATTGAAAAAATAAGTCAATTGACAATACTGCTAATCTAATGATTGAAAAGGTTTTGAACTTTCAGTGAGGTGAAATAAACTTGGAAAAAGTAGGTGTTCATTTGTTTACTGCATTATGTTTTGTTTACTTCTCATCACGTTTTACAAGTCAAATGCAAACAAAAAAATCAGACAGCGGTTGCAAATCAGAGCTGCACTTTTCCAAAGTGCACTTTCTTGTTATGCCTAACCCCAAACCTTGTGTTTCATCAGCCTGTGAATTTACATGTTGATAGGTACGCATATCGGGGATATCCACTGTCACCCTGAAGCTTATCAACACTAAACTCACAGTTACTTCCCTTTTGACATACTGTATTGTCAAAATGGCTCAGATGTAGACATCATTGGTACTTCTGGACATTTTGCCACACATATCCGGAAAAAAATCCTTAGTAACTGCAAAATCACCTAAAGATTCAATGAAGAGAACATTTATGGCACGTGTGATTAAGCTTTTAGCTAAATAATGTGTGAGATTAGGTTTGGGAGGTGGTGGTCAGAGATATCATCACAGAATTCATCTGATATTCGTCTGGTTAGGTTTTCTTTACTGCAGCTACACTATCTTTCCCTAAACATACACAACCAGTGATAAGTTTCAGAACAGTTCAGTTTTTATGGAAATGCATGCAGTTTAACATATTAATGTTTCATGAAATCAAGGCATACAATAAATAAACAAAAGCAAAGGCCCATTTGTAATATTCTAAAAAAACTTTTTTCAGCTTTTGCTAACCTAGTCCATTCATTGCATTTCAACTGATTTTAAAAAAAAAAAAAAAAAAAGCTGAGGTGTTATGAAACTTTTGACTGGCAGTGTATCAACCCCTCCAATTCCTGCCCATCCTTGTCTTTCTTCCTGCTCAACTCCAAATAAAATTGCAACACAGAAAATATCTGTGAAATACTCAAACTTTTAAAGAATGCAGACATATTAACTTACAAATGTGTAATTAACCGATTAAATTATGTAAATACTAGGAAATTCCCTCCCTGCTCGCTTTGCTCGCCAATCCCCCCGGCCTGTGCTATGCGCTAGCCACTTCACGTCTCTGCCGCTTGTGTTGTGAAAAGGGGGACTGAACGCACCCCAAGGAGACACGGTCGCTCCTCCAAAACACCCTCTTAAAATGGTGATACAATGGGAAATAGTTTTTTTTTTTTTTTAACCTCTTCTTTGCTCAGTCAGCTGCTGGCTTGCTGCTACAGCCATGCTGCGTGATCTGCATCTTGCACAGCACTTAGAACATTTAATAGCCTATACAGCAGCTGTCCTACTCTTTGTCTTTTACTTCCGGCTCTGGGCGTGGTTAAATCTTTTGGAACAAAGTCTTGTCTCGCAGGACGCGAGTTCTTGATATTTTTTAGTTTATAATTTAAAAATGGAATAAGAATCTGAGAATCTAACAGCATCACATTAAAGTCTGATAAATTCTGAAAAGAATGATATCAAACATATATATGTAGGTTTTAAAATAAGCCAGATTTAAAGCATGACAAAAAAGTGACATAAAATTGTTGCACAAAATCGTTGCACTTTTAGGCTTAGGATTTTATATATAGAGAGTAGATAAAATATCTTACAAATGTATTAAGATTATATTATTTTAATGATGAAATGCATTAAGTGTAAATTCTAAATTGTTCAGAGAACCGTTGTGTCATGAATTTAATGTATTCTGCGTCTGTAATTATGGTCAGTTCAAGAGGCAGCCAGTTTAAGAGACACTTGGTGATTAATGTGTAGGTTGGAAAGCTCACAGAAGGATTTAATGGATTTCTTTAGTTAAGATGGGTTTTGAGAAACACTTGTAAATTAACGATCGAGGTTGCTGGTGTTGTAATAGTTTTGGAAAATGCACTCCCATTACAGCTACCTTTGTGTTCGGGTGCATGACTTAGCAATATACATTGTATTAATGTATTACAGTTTGGATGTAAAAATGAACCAATTATAGCAGTAGCCTAACAGTAATCAAAAGCCTGATGGCTACTTTTATTCAGTTATATCATAGTTGTTAATTACTCAGATTATTCAAAAGGCACATAAACCATAAAAATGCATATCATTATGGGAAATAGCTATAGTTCTTCCTTCTGATTGGAAATCACCTAATTATTTACTATCAATATTTTCTACGTAGTAATACAAAGCACTGTATAAAGCAGTTACAAACACTTTTCCAATTATAGTTTTGCTTTATTTTGAAAGAAGCTCATGATGGCATTGACACATTCATCAGAAGTCCACCTTTCCACCAGTCTTTCACACTCTTGGGTATTCACTTTATGAAGTTTTTCCTTCTCCACTTCTCTGATTAGCTGCTTTGAATAAGCCAGAGACTGAAATAGCAAAGAAGTTTCATCAACAGTAATAATTACTTAAAACAACACTTTTTATCACAGCTGTTAATAAACATTAACTTATGTATAATTTTACATTATACTATATTTGGAAAAAATGTACAGTAAAAAATTTTTCCTACTTTTAAAATAATTAAAGCTTAGATCCAACAAATATTACAAATATAGTTAACTTTATAACTGAACTCCTAAATATCAAGTCACATTTTCGGTCCTACTATTCTTTATCAATTTTTAAGTGTTTATGTAAAGGTTAAAGTGTCAAAATGCATCTCCCACCTAGGCCTAGTTTGCTCACTTACAAAGAAATGAACAGTCGTTAATTTTTATGGTAGTTTCATTTTAATGGAGAGAGACTATTATCAACCAAAAATCCAGAAGAAACACATTACAGTGGAACCTCGGTTTGCAAGCATAATACTGTATGTTCCGGAAACGTGCTTGTAATCCAAAGCACTCGTATATCAAAGCGAACTTCCCCATAAGAAATAATGGAAACTCAGATAATTAGTTTCACAACCCACAAATATTTATATAAAATTGATTAATACAAAATATAAAGTAAAAATATGTAAAACAAATTAACCTGCATTTTACCTTTGAAAAGAATCATGGCTGGTGTGAGGGAGACAAGATAGAAGAGGAGGACGAGGGTTATTGTGTAGGCCAACTTTCACTCTAACTAACGGAATCACTGCTATTTGTTGGTTCACTGGAATCTTTCTTTTTTTGCAACTTTAACAAGGAACCTATCCAATGACAGTTGCTTTTGCCTGAAGAGTCACAACACTTGGACACAAACTTAAAAAAATGCTTGACGCACTATAAGGTTTCTAAACTCTTTTGGGATTCCCCTAAACAAAATGGGATGATGCAGAAGAGCATCCTGAAGCAACCACAGGCTCCCAACGCTGTACAAGTTCACCTAACGATTGAGGTAGCTGGTGTTGTAATGGAAGAAATTGATTGTGTGAACAGGTGTGCTTTACATACATAAGTTGAGATCAGGAGTATCTGAAATTGATTGATTGTAATCTATGGGCACACAGCCAATCTGTGGTAGCCAGAATTCTGGGTGGGTTGTAGAAGATCAAATACTTATTTCTCTCAGTGACATGCAAATCAATATATAACTTTTATGTAATGTGTTTTTTCTGTATTTTTGGTTGATATTCGGTTTCTCTCCATTAAAATGAAACTACCATAAAATTAGAGAGTGTTCCTTTTTTGTAAGTGAGCAAACTAACAAATTCAGCAGGGGATCAAATAGTTGTTTTCCTCACTATAAAACCCCAGTAATCTGTGACTACTCATGATGGCAGACATCATGAAACTTATTCTCTCCCCTAAGAGCAAAATGTATATTATTTCTGTGAATAAATGAGAACATCCAGCCATTACTAACTTGCTTATATGATATAGACTAGTTTGTGTTACAGTAGCTATAGGAAATTTAGCGTATTATTTGCTAAGAAATAAAATTCCAGTGTAAAGCACTGTGGAGAATAACATGCAAATAATTGTGTACCACTGCTGGAAATCAGACAAAAAATTTAGTTGGAAACAGAGCTACATCTGCTGCACTCGGACAAGGACCTTGAGGTTTCTAGATGGTATATAAGAAATCTTCAAATTTAGCAATGTAAATATACATTACACACACCATTTGCTTTAATGTTTTTTTTAGGTTTTTAAGAACTATAATGTGGAGACAGAATTGCAGATCATTTTGGCCTGGACTTTACGCATGGCCTTTAGGGACTACGGTTTACAGTTTGCTCTATAAATGTTTAGTGTACTTTAAAAAGCATGTGCAACACTATGGCAATTGTACACTAGGCAGATTTTATGTACACAAGAAAACTCAATATTAGTAAATCTTAACCATAAATTTGTATTTTTTCTCCTTTGTGCCCAATTAAGTATACATTTGCAGGTTTCAGGAGGAAAATACAAAGAAGATAGATAGATAGATGTAATATATTATGCCACTTTCACAGGTTTAGTTTGCAGAATATTCTAAAAGGCATTCATGAGTAATACATTTCTGTCGCCCTATCTTAACTAATACTGCATTTGTTTAAATAAACCTGGATTTGCATCTTAGATAGATAAATAAACACACTATATATAGTGTATAGTATATATTCTCCTAATCAAAAAATCAAGGAATTCACTTTAGCTTTGTTTCGACAGGATAAGGGGGTGTTGGTGTTTTAAGTACAAATATGAGAGCAGTGTCAGCTTGGTGTTACAAAGTTGGTAAATGCAATTTTTAAAAACATAAAAACTTAAGTATAATTGATTAAATGTAGTCTAAATTAGCTTGTTAAAAGAAAAAAAAAGAATCAGTATCTTCCTTGAATATTCACTGTCATTTGTATTTGTGTCTGCTCTGTGTTAGTGCTCAGTGTTTTATCTATATAGCTTGCTTCTTTTGAATACATTTAAGACATAAAAAAGGCATTTTATATTTAAATACAAAACTCAAAAACAAAATGAGAGCAGAACAGAAACAGATTTTTAGAAGCAGCAGCTTAAATACAATCCGTAATCTATTGAGAGATGGAAAAATATTGTATTCAAATACTAACAAGATGAAAAAACAGCATACAACAACTTAACTCTTTTAGGGCTAATTTTTTTTTTGTTTCTTTTCTCCCAGGGCTGAATATTTTTCCAAAAACTAACATTTTTTAAAAAAGAACACAAAGCAATTGTTTAACATATCAAATCAACAAAAATATTTACTTTTGACAAATGTTACTGTCTTGCATGTTGTATGAGCCTGCATACTCTATGATTTCACATACATATCACATACATTTTACACAGCAAAGTCCTGCAAAGTCTGATCTCGCTCAAAGCAGCCAATTTCAGTCATTGCCACATTGCACTCCTTACAATGTGTGTTGCTTTGGTGCCTACTTTTCAATTGTCTGTTGCTGCACTTTCTCACATATATTGTTAGTGTGTACTGTAGAGAGACAAGTCACCCATTTGCCATCGTGCCATGCCACTGCCACCAAGTTTTCTGCCTGCATGAAAACCATATTGTCACCTCTTTCATCTTCTGAAACTTTATGAACTTTATGCATGGCGTTATAGCCTGGCTCACCCCATGGGATTTGCTTCTATTTATTACAGAAGTGAATAAAACTTTGCAGCATCACGTACCTATCACCACGCTGCATAACCTGTCCAAAGCCACCAGGGGACAAAGCACATTTGGACCAATGCTCCCTGAAGTTATATCACCAGTTCTGTCCCATCTCGATTTGTAATGCCACAGCACGCTTCATCTCGTCTTTTGTTGTTGGTTTCCACTTTGAAAAACGAGAATGCGATGCAACCGCAGCCCGCGATTCAAAAAATTTCTCTGCCTACCTGTTTGTCTTGTCTGACAGTAGCTCAAAAGCAGCATCAGGAGAGAGCAGCCTGAAGTACAGCAGCTGGTGATCTGTCATGTCCAACAGCAAGCCATGCCGTCTTGTGAAGTCCTGTAGCCAGATCGGCTCTCAACGGATCAATGTCTGTGTATTTATCCCACGCAAACCTTGCCATAGATGCATCGGCTGCGCGAAGGCACTCAACTGGCAGCAGATCCGCTGGCGCGGCATCGGCTGGTGTCTGATCAGCTGATGCCGGCTTCTCACTCTCTTGCTCGATCTACTGATCACTGCCAATAAAGTCCGATTCTGAAAAATCAGAGTCCGACTCCGCGATAATGCGCAAAACATCGTCTGCCGAGTGTTTTCTTTTCTGCACTCGCTTCGCTCCCTTGTCACATGTAGATGCCATCTTGCCATTGTTTACATTTTGTAACTCACGCACACGCAAGGATTAGTTGCCGAGTCAACGAGTCTAGCATTCCTCCAAGCACAGAGGTAATGCCTGTGACGTGACAGTGAGATTTGTCACCATTAACAGCTGATTGTCGCCCTCTATCCCTGGATATCGACTTTTGTCGACATGCGCCCTCAACCCCTCCTGTCGACAAAAGTCGACATCCGCCCTAAAAGAGTTAATGAAGGAATTTAAAATAAGAGCAAAAACACCATAAATAAATAAATGTACCATATGTACAAAGGTTACTTTATTCAACTGAATCAAGCACAATAGACTACTTCAATATATATAATAATATTTATGTTGTATTCTTAAAAGAATGAAGAAAGTTTACAGATACAAGAAAAAATATATTTAAATTAAATTCACTGGGAAAATTTGTAATTTTTTTCATTGGATGAGAATATAGCCAACAATTGGCTGCTGTAAGAGCTTATTCTTTACGATGTACTTTTGGTTTTGTTCCCATGATACTGTTAAAACCAGGGCTTAAGAGTCGGTAGATAAATTCTTTGACTTCGACTCCTTAGTTTCCGGTACTTCTGACTCCGACTCCTCTGTATTTAATATGCTAATGTATTTTCCATGTTGATTGAAGGAATGCAACATACACGTCACTTAACCACAGAACTACTGGCTAGGAAGCTGACTCTCTACCGTATTGGCCAGTTTAAACAAAAGACAAGAACCCCTGAACACACATCAGGCCATAGTGCACAACTCCACCTACATCATTACACTTGTTTACACTCAAATGAACTTGTTAAACACATTACATCTGAAATAAAATGAAAACACTTTTTTGTAATGTACCATAATCCAGATTACAATATGTGAATGTCAGGTTGTATAATAGCTCAGCTGAACTTCACACTAGTAGTAACACAACTATGCACTGGGCTTTATTCTTACATCAGAGAAGTACTTAATTCTGACTATTGTTTGTGAAATGGGACATTTGAACTTGATTTTTTTTTTTCATTACAATTTAAATTTATTAGGAGTTGGAGTTGGTACATTTTTGCCGACCGACTCCAGATATACAAAACTGTCTCTGACTCCGACTCCACAGCCCTGGTTAAAACAGCTATCAAAGATAGCATAGAACATGCATCAGTTAAAAAATAGCTTAAATATTCATTCACATTATTTTGAAATATAGTCTGAGACCTACATTTTTTGGAAGAGTTGCATAAGCTTTGACTCTGGCCCATGCCTCCTTCTGAAAGGTGCTGTCAGGGAAGACTTCTGTGACCAATCCTAGGCTACATGCTTCACGAGCAGTCAACTTTTTGTTAAACAAAAGGACTTCATTTGCCTAGGTGAAGGAAAAAAGGCAATAAATAATGAATAAACATTCTGAATAACTGAACAACAAAACATTAGTTTGCTCAAAAATCTGTAGAACAGAAAACCATCCTTGTAAATATTAGAAGGAAAAATAATTGTATTTCTTGAACAAAGATTAAAAAACATGTAGACAGTAGCAAAGATCTTGAGCAAAAAAGAAATTATGTTATTAAATGTTAAACAACAAAGAATTTTCATAGTTAATGACATTCAATAATAGGATTTGGTCTCAAGCAATTGATTGGTAGCTTTCAGAATGGCTAAAACCCACCTTCTTGTACTTGTCATGAAGTTATCAAGCCATCCGGTGGGCAAAACTATGACAAAAGTATTTAAAGCACCGTGGTATTAAAAAGTGTTCCTTATTTGCAATTTCAGCAAGAAAGAATCCCTATAAAATTCAGGCACTGAGTAAAATATAAGTGAAATTCAATTATTTTGCACATAATGAACTTTCCACTTTACATATGCATGATACAGTAGAACCTCTGGTCACGAATGTTTCTGAACACGTACAAATCGGGTTACGATCAAAAAGTTTGCCAAAATTTTGCATCTGTTCACGGCCATACATTCTTGTGGCAAACAAAAACACTGGCGGCCAGTTTCCCTATGCACGTTCGTACGCACCAATGATTTGCCACTCTCCGTTTCCCATTTTCTTTTGTTTGCATATACGGGGCCTAACAAAGCAGCTGATGTTGCAAAAGGAGTTATGTTAACCAAGCAGAGGCCTCAAGTGCTGGAAGAGGTGGAAAAACTGTTGCTAGTGTGGTTGAACGAGAAGCAGCTTGTAGGGGATAGCGTAAGCGAGCCGATCATATGCGAGAAAGCCAGGAAGATTCATAGCGATTTGCTGAAAAAAAAATCCTTCTTCGAGTGGCAAAGGTGAGGAATTTAAAGACAGAGGATGGGTTGAAAAGTTTTGCAAGAGAAGTGGTATTTAATTTTTTTTCCCTGTGCTCATAAAAAAAGTGTTTACAGCGAGCAGTTCATAAGGGTCAAGCACAAACTCTTACAATGTTAGTTTTCTCTGTTGTTCAAGGTTTTCTCAGTGTTATTCAATGTTTTTACATTTAGTTTACGATTACACTGGGCATTCTATGGTATAATTAACTATTTTTGTGCTTAAAAAAATATATTTTGTAGCAGTAGAGGCTTTTATCGACCTCTTGAACCCTCAGGTACCACGCCAAACACCAGGTAAAAGTCCAAGACTCTTTATTTTTATAATAATACAGTGCACCAAGCACCCTCCACTCCACACTACTCATATAATCAATAAACCAAATACAAATACCAATCTTCCTCTCCCAGACTCATCGCCACCCTACCTCCCAACTCAGCTCAGTGTCGGGGCTTTCCCAGAGTCCTTTTATACCCCCTGACCCGGAGGTGTTCCTGCCCAACAGTCCACAAGTCCTTATTACTTCCGGGTCAGGGTGAAAGTCCTTTTCTTCAACCTGGAAGTACGTCAATTCTCCTGTTCATGTGACCAGGACGTACTTCCAGGTTATAGGGCACATAACAGTCCGACAGCCTCCCTACAGTGACTCCTGGTGGCCCCCATGGTATCCAGCAGGGCTGTGCATACAAACCACAAAGTCCATGAGGCCCTGCTGGAATTTGGGGAACTTCCATGCTGTCGGGAGAGCTCCACCTGGCGGCCTGGGGGTGAGGGCCGGAATATTTAGCTGGCCATCCACCACAATTTACATACAGTTCCTACGGTCTGGAATAGGTTAATTGTATTTACATACAATTTTATGGGGAAATTATGTTCGGGTCACGTCCAGAGTTTCGGAATGAGGTACAGTCCTGACCAGAAGTACCACTGTACATGGTTTGCCAATCAAAGTTATTAAATAGGCAATCAATGTCAAAGTGTAAAAAGGAAAAAGTTTCCAGCTCTTCTGGCAAGATTATATAATGCAGTGATAGGTTAAAGGGGGCTTTAAAATTTCAGATGCTGGTAATGGACAAAGACTACATGTTAAAGGATATTTCCAAAAATTATTAATGCCTACAGTCAACAATACGCTCTGTTATCACATGAATCTACCCAGCTCCAGCTTACATATTCAGGCAGTGTTATTTCCGTTAACAAAAACTAAAAAGAGACAAGCTGACATCATCCTTACAAGTTGAACTGGAAGACGTTTGTTGTGCTACTGTGTGAAAGTTAATTAAAATACAAATATAACTCAACACTAGAATTACCAGAGTCTACAAAAAAACTCGTAGATCCGGCCCACCTTAAAACCGTTCTCACCTCTCTTTTGTCTTCTAAATGTGCCGATTAAGACGAGCCAGCATGCAGCCGGCTATTCCATCCCCCACCGTCGCAGAACGTTCACTAAGTTTTCCCAGCTCATGCCTTGTTTGATTATCTGGGAGTGACTGAACTGCTAGAGTTTTAGAGTGGAAATAATAAATCGTTATTTGGAACACACGCATTTCATGTGTGTTCCGTTTCTACAGTAATCTGTGTAAACACATTTTTAAAACAGAAACATTTTTCATATTTTAGTAGTAAATAACAAAATGTAGGCATAAACTATATAATATATGAAGCCTGAAGTCCAAAGATCAAGTAAACACTTTCACAAAAGGTTAAAGAAAAAACAACAGTTCCCATAGAGTAGTGATAAGATTTGCTAACTTGTAATCAAACGTCCCCGGTGTAATCAAGAGTCCCCGGTTCGATCCCGACTTCCTCCTATATTTGCTATTTTCAGCAATGAGCTGCTCTTATTGTTAATATTATACAGTACACACATAAACTTGGTTTGCGTCTGTAACACACGGTGTACATTTATAGGACCTGTAAAAGTTTCCGGTTTTTTTTTCACTTTTATTCTCTCTAAATCACGATCACGATACCATACTAAGTCGCGGATAGTTGACACACACTGCTCAGCCAATCAGTGCGCAGCAGGCCTGTTGCACCTTAGAGACCCGAGTTCAATTCCCTGTTGGAAAGAAAGTGGTATTTTTTTTTCTTTTTAACCATATAAAGTGGTATGCACTGTCAGTCAGTCAGATCGTTGTATATTCATGTGGGATGCTCCTTTTAAAACATTATTTTTAACAACTGAGACTGCAATTAACATGAACAAGTATCTTTATAACTGTTATCTATACTAATTAATAAAAGGCAAAGCCCTCACTGACTCTGACTGACTGACTGACTCATCACTAATTCTGCAACTTCCCGTGTAGGTGGAAGGCTGAAATTTGGCAGGCTGATTCCTTACAGCTTACTTACAAAAGTTAGGCAGGTTTCATTTCGAAATTTATCGTGTAATGGTCATAACTGGAACCTCTTTTTTCACAATATACTGTAATGGACGGCAGCTCGATGGCCATGGGAGGAGGAGTTGAGTGTCACGTCATCACGCCTCCCACGTAATCACGTGAAAAGACTGTGAACGCAGTAGGGAGAAATGAAGGAGGAGCCGCAAACAGCGAAGAACAAAAAATTCATTAAACAATTGAGAAGGGAGCGAAACAATAAGAAGCGAGTGAGTAAAGCATACAAGCATCTTCATAAGGGAAACAAAGCACGGTGTAAAACGTAAGTTTAAATTAAGTTTATAGAAACGCTCCCGCTGCGGATTGCAATAACATATCGAGATAAAAGTTTAATGAGAAGACACGAGGTATAAACGAACCACACGCTGTAGCGCAACGTTAGGCTTCACCTCTGGCGCTGACGTTCGAGATTCGATTCCCGAGAGCGAATGCAGTGAGTGTGTACGCCTGATGAGTCCAGAATTAGGGAGAAACACGTGTCGCATACTCTTTGCAATATTTGAAAGTAAACTATTAAAACCATTCTATGATCTGCTTCTCGCAACTGAAAGACGGCACATGGCGGATGTTGGCCGACTTGCTGACCGCAACGTTAGGGGCTTCAACTCTGGCGCCGCAAACAGCGAAGAACAAAAAACTCATTAAACAATTGAGAAGGGAGCGAAACAACAAGAAGCGAGCGAGTGAAGCATACAAGCATCTTCATAAGGGAAAAAAGCACGGTGTAAATTGTAAGTTTAAATTAAGTTTATAGAAACGCTCCCGCTGCGGATTGCAACAACATATTCGCGAGATAAAAGTTTAATGAGAAGACACGAGGTATAAACGAACCACACGCCGTAGCGCAACGTTAGGGGCTTCACCTCTGGTGCTGACGATAGAGATTAGATTCCCGAGAGGGGATGCAGTGAGTGTGTAAGCCTGATGAGCCTAGAATTAGGGAGAAACGCATGTCGCATACTCTTTGCATTATTTGAAACTATTAAAACCATTCTATGATCTGCTTCTGGGAACAGAAAGATGGCACGTGGCGGACGTAAGGCGACTTGCTGACAAACCACAAGCGTGACCTGGCAGGTAACCACCCATACAATCAGATTGTGATTCAGAAAACGAATGCCACGAATGTAATTACCACGATCTACATACTGTCAAATAAACGAAACACACGCCGTAGCGCGACAGCTGTGAAAAGGGAGCTTCACAAAAAAACAGATCCTTAACAAATTGTTATTGGTATATTTTCGATCCGTTTAAAAAGGTTTTCTTTTCTTCTTAATAAAAAATTAAAAGCAGTACTTCGCCGCAACGAAGCGCGAGAATTTGGCTATATATATCTGCTTCTCGCAATTAAAAGAGGGCACGTAGCAGATGTTAGACGACTTGATGGCCAAGCATAAGCGTTACCTGCCAGGTAACCACCCATACAATCAGATTGTGATTCAGACTAGGAATGCAATGAATGTAATTACCCCGATCTACATACAAGGCGAAAGTCTTGCAACATTCAAAGATGATGGTTTGGGATAAGTACACCATGGAACATAAAAGAGCTTATGAAGCCTTGAACTGAAAAAAGCAAGAACTCAGAGATCGAAAAAAAAAAAAAAAAAAAAAAAAAGGAGGTAATGTCATTTTACTCGCTGTAGATTTTAGTCAAACATTACCAGTTATTCCACGAGGGAGACCCGCAGATGAACTCAACGCGTGTTTAAAATCCATGCTTCTCCCACGGTCGGTTATATGTCGCGTGTTCTCGGGTAGGTACACCAAAAAATGTATACATTTAAGCCTGTAATGGGCAAAGAAAAAATGAGGTATACCCGAAGGCACTGCAGTAGTACTCAATGTAACTTTACTTCTTAAATGTTAATGTTTTACTGTTTAATAATTTATACTCTTCTTATATGTTGTTCAAATTCTTTTATCAAAATACCAGTGACAGCACAATGCACGATAACATGGAGTGAATACACCATACGCATCCGCCCACGGCCGCCCTGGTGTGCACAGATAGGAGTTGATTCTACAATAAAATAAAATAAACATAAAAAGAGTAATACAATCATCACCCATAAAGCGGATAGCAGACGTGACGTACTATATGTGTACCAGATTTCAAGTCAATAGGTGAAACGGTTTGCGACCTACAGGTGATTTAAAATCCTGGACAGACAAACGAATAGCCACGGTAGAAAATTATAGAAGAAGATTTTACTGTTTAATAATTTATATTTATATGAAATGTGCTTCTTATATATTACTTCATATTCTCATATGATAATGATGTTAATGTTGTTTATATTGATTTCTATGTTATTGTAAGTGCATGTATGTGTGTATATATATATATATATATATATATATATATATATATATATACAGTGGTGTGAAAAACTATTTGCCCCCTTCCTGATTTCTTATTCTTTTGCATGTTTGTCACACAAAATGTTTCTGATCATCAAACACATTTAACCATTAGTCAAATATAACACAAGTAAACACAAAATGCAATTTTTAAATGATGGTTTTTATTATTTAGGGAGAAAAAAAATCCAAACCTACATGGCCCTGTGTGAAAAAGTAATTGCCCCCCTTGTTAAAAAATAACCTAACTGTGGTGTATCACACCTGAGTTCAATTTCCGTAGCCACCCCCAGGCCTGATTACTGCCACACCTGTTTCAATCAAGAAATCACTTAAATAGGAGCTGCCTGACACAGAGAAGTAGACCAAAAGCACCTCAAAAGCTAGACATCATGCCAAGATCCAAAGAAATTCAGGAACAAATGAGAACAGAAGTAATTGAGATCTATCAGTCTGGTAAAGGTTATAAAGCCATTTCTAAAGCTTTGGGACTCCAGCGAACCACAGTGAGAGCCATTATCCACAAATGGCAAAAACATGGAACAGTGGTGAACCTTCCCAGGAGTGGCCGGCCGACCAAAATTACCCCAAGAGCGCAGAGACGACTCATCCGAGAGGTCACAAAAGACCCCAGGACGACGTCTAAAGAACTGCAGGCCTCACTTGCCTCAATTAAGGTCAGTGTTCACGACTCCACCATAAGAAAGAGACTGGGCAAAAACGGCCTGCATGGCAGATTTCCAAGACGCAAACCACTGTTAAGCAAAAAGAACATTAGGGCTCATCTCAATTTTGCTAAGAAACATCTCAATGATTGCCAAGACTTTTGGGAAAATACCTTGTGGACTGATGAGTCAAAAGTTGAACTTTTTGGAAGGCAAATGTCCCGTTACATCTGGTGTAAAGGGAACACAGCATTTCAGAAAAAGAACATCATACCAACAGTAAAATATGGTGGTGGTAGTGTGATGGTCTGGGGTTGTTTTGCTGCTTCAGGACCTGGAAGGCTTGCTGTGATAGATGGAACCATGAATTCTACTGTCTACCAAAAAATCCTGAAGGAGAATGTCCGGCCATCTGTTCGTCAACTCAAGCTGAAGCGATCTTGGGTGCTGCAACAGGACAATGACCCAAAACACACCAGCAAATCCACCTCTGAATGGCTGAAGAAAAACAAAATGAAGACTTTGGAGTGGCCTAGTCAAAGTCCTGACCTGAATCCAATTGAGATGCTATGGCATGACCTTAAAAAGGCGGTTCATGCTAAAAAACCCTCAAATAAAGCTGAATTACAACAATTTTGCAAAGATGAGTGGGCCAAAATTCCTCCAGAGCGCTGTAAAAGACTCATTGCAAGTTATCGCAAACGCTTGATTGCAGTTATTGCTGCTAAGGGTGGCCCAACCAGTTATTAGGTTCAGGGGGCAATTACTTTTTCACACAGGGCCATGTAGGTTTGGATTTTTTTTTCTCCCTAAATAATAAAAACCATCATTTACAAACTGCATTTTGTGTTTACTTGTGTTATATTTGACTAATGGTTAAATGTGTTTGATGATCAGAAACATTTTGTGTGACAAACATGCAAAAGAATAAGAAATCAGGAAGGGGGCAAATAGTTTTTCACACCACTGTATATATATATGACAGCAACACTCATAACAATGACAACACAATTACATTGACAATCATGTTACGTTATTTTTAAAATGTTTCCTTTACTTTTTCATAACCTCTTTAACACACTACTTCTCCGCTGCGAAGCACGGGTATTTTGCTAGTTATATAATATATATAAAAACAGCTAAGGGGATAGGTAAATAGCTATAGCGCGTCTTTATTTGATCCAAATAAATAACATGCGAGCTGATTTATTTACTTATCTTCTTACAGCATAAAGTCACAAGTGAACTGTTGAGCTTCCTCTGTTTGATCGTCAAGGGCATGCTCACAAATTACACGTGTAATTCCACGAAAAATACCTGCTGACACTTTAGTACGCGAGCAATGGTACAAGAATGCAGTTAGACTTTTTTTGGGCACATACACCACGCTAGTGTTTAGATCTGGAAGGTGTAGCGTTGGCGAGCTCTGTAAGCCGTGCTGTTTCTTTGAAGGACAGATGATTGGCAGGATGACGCCGGACTTTTGCCTTTACGCCTGGTGCTGCCGCGTTGTTCTTTTATGTGAGTCGACATTTCTTGCGGGGAGGGCTTCTGTTTTCTCTGATCTGAGTTCACCTCTGTTATAGCGCGTCTTTATTTGAAAACAGCAGTGTCAGATCGGGGCGAGCGTGAACGCTAACTTTGACAAACACTATAAATTTACAGCGGTTGTTACAGACGTAAATCAAATGTATGTTTTTATTGTATAATATTAACAACAACAGCAGCTCTCTACTCAAA
Source organism: Erpetoichthys calabaricus (assembly GCF_900747795.2). Lineage (NCBI taxonomy): Eukaryota > Metazoa > Chordata > Cladistia > Polypteriformes > Polypteridae > Erpetoichthys > Erpetoichthys calabaricus. The sequence goes on from NC_041399.2 coordinate 136,776,931, forward strand.
ACGGTAAACTTGAGAAGCTGCTAGCATCGAACCCAGAAGCTCTTGATTGGGAGTCAGCAGTTGTGTGTGGGAACTGTTAACATTTGAATCTGATGATTGTATATAAAACCGTGTAAGAACTTGTGCGCGAACGAGACTGGGAAAACTGTGGACGTGGATGTGAGTGGTGTGTGTGACTGAGAATGACTGGTGTGAAGCCTGAAGTCCAAATATCAAATAAACACTTTCACAAGTACAAGTATAACAGAACAAGTGCGCTTTTATTCATGAATATAACTGAAGAAAAATGAAAGCTGGTTGTGGTAAGCGGTTGATGCGACTGTTTGCGTGGTGCAATGCTAAGAACTGCTGACTCCCAATCAAGAGCTTCTGGGTTCGATGCTGGCAGCTTCTCATGTTTGCCGTTTTGAGTAGAGAGCTGCTATTATTGTTAACATTATACAATAAAAACATACATTTGATTTACGTCTGTAACAACCGCTATAAATTTATAGTGCTTGTCAAAGTTAGCGTTCACACTCGCCCCGATCTGACACTGCTGTTTTCAAATAAAGACGCACTATAACAGAGGTGAACTCAAATCGGAGAAAACAGAAGCCCTCCCCGCAAGAAACGTCCCCTCACATATAAGAACAACACAGCTGCACCAGGCGAAAGGCAAAAGTCCGGCGTCATACTGCCAATCACCTGTCCTTCAAAGAAACAGCACGGCGTACAGAGCTCGCCAACGCTACACCGTAAAGATCTAAACACTACCGTGGTGTATGTTCCCAAAAAAAGTCTAACTGCATTCTCGTACTATTGCTCGCGTACTAAAGTGTCAGCAGGTATTTTTCGTGGCATTGCACGTGTAATTTGTGAGCATGCCCTTGACGATCAAACAGAGGAAGCTCTGCAGTATACTTGTGACTTTATGCTGTAGGAAGATAAGTAAATAAAGTAAAACTAGTAAAACTAAAAAAGAGACTAACTTTGACAAGTACTATACATTTACAGCGGCTGTTACAGTCGCAAATCAAATGTATACTTTTATTGTATAATATTAACAATAAGAACAGCTTACTACTCAAAACGTTTATTTTGGAAGACTTTAAGACTCAAACCCAGAACCTTATGAGTTGGAGTCGGCAGCTCTAACCAGTATACTACCCAAGAAGGCAGGACAGCAAGCAGCACTAACCTGGTTTCTTTTTCTTCGGTTATAGCCTTAGAAAAAAGCGCATTTGTTCTGTTATACTTTTATCTTTTGTGAAAGTGTATAAAGATATTTGGAATTCAGGCTTCACACATTATACACTTCATGCCTACATTTTGTCAATTACTACTAAAACATGAAAAACGTTTCTGTTTTAATGATGTGTTTACTGTGCATAGATCGTTGTAGACACGGAACACACATGAAATGCAAGTGTTCCAAATAACGATATAGTATTTATAAAAGGTGTCATTTTGCATGACTTCTCACTCTATACAGCTCTAAGCAACTGACAAGTAGGTAAGCAGACTTGAGCTGAGAAAACTGTGTGCCGGTGGAGGGATGTGATAGCAGACTGCTTGTTGTTTGCTGCTTATCAACACATTTAAAGGACAAAAGATGCTGATGGAGAAGTACGAAGCATTTTAAGGTGGGACAGATCTAAGAGTTATTTCGTAGGCTCTGGTAATTCTAGTGTTAAAAAGTATTATAGAAGCTTAAGAAGGCAGAAGGTATTAAATAGAAGAAGTAGTTCTTTATTCTATTACTTGATTAATTTTACTAATTTATCATTTAAATTTAATTTAAAAAAAAAAAAAAAAAAAAAAAAAAGCTGAGTTAGTCCTTCTTGAAGGATATATCTGCAGGAGATCTAGGCTGATCCAGCACCTCGAGCTCAGGGTCACTACACTAGAGGAGTAGTTGACCAATCTGCGTTGTAGTAGAGGACTGACTGTGTAACGGCCGACCCCTTACCCAGCCGGCAGCTACACCTCCAAGACCTGTGGCCTGGATAATTTACTGAGATGAATCTAACTATCAAGCCGTACCTCTAACAAAGTACACTTTTCCCCCACAATCGACGGTGTAAATATAAACTCACAAAAGCAGATATGTAAAATTATACTGATTAAATGTAAATGAAACAAGACAAAGGCAAAAATAGAAAGAAACATATATAAATATAAATATCTCTCCACCACATCAACAACGAGACACCACCATATATAAATACAACAAAACCCTCCTTTGCCTCTGTAACATAACAAACAACACGAATAACAAAAAATGAATGAGATACGGAAATGATCGTGAACTTGAGTCCGGTTATAAAAACTGTCCTGAATACGGTTGACTGAACTAATGATAAATGAGTTGTTTGAATTTCCCAGAACAAAATGGAGCAGCCTCACTGTGAATCCTCGGTGCGTGGTGAATGATAAAGTCCGACCCTGGGGTCTCTCGTGATGAGGGTATTGAAGTAAGTCCGGCGGATTGAAAAACAAACTGGATGAAAATGCGCGATGTAGAATACAGCAGGTAAAGATGGCTCGTGGTCGTGAAAGTGAAAATGAAAAAGTCTCCTTCTCTTCTCCTCTCTCTTCTCTCCTGATGGCTTAAATAGTCCTGTGATGGCTGAAATTAATTAATTGTGAACAGGTGTTTTCCAGGTTTGGGGACGGCATTTACTGCTACACACACATAAACAGCAAACGGGACAATGGAAACGAGACGCATTCAGTACTGACATTTGACAACACTAACTATGTAGCCCCGCTACAACTGACCTGGCCCATATGTTGTTTAGAGAGATACCATGCAAACAGTCACAAGCCAAAGGGTGTGCACTGTTTGGAGGAATCAATCCTGGAATTGGAAGTTTCAAACGGTTTTCAGTTCCTTGCAAAGCAGGACGGTGTCTCTGAAGATTCTTGAGGTGATAAGCAAGCATGAAGAGCGCCAATGGGCCAGCTATAAAACCAGTCCCCAGAAAGAGAGAGGCTGTGAAATTATTAGGGGGATTGAAGCATAGGTTTGATCCAGAGACAGAGTATCACACAGTGTTGCCTTTCAGTTGCACAGGCAAGAGACCTCCCTAGAAAGGTTGATAGCCTCTTGGCCAGAGTGGGGATGGATCCAGCTGCCATTGTCCACATTAGAACAAATTAGATAGGGTAGTCTGTCAGTTTTGCAATACATATTTAAAGAGTAAGGTCCCAGGCTGAGAAACAGAACTGACAAGACAGTCTTCTCTGAAGTTCTAAAAGATTAGAAGGCTTAATTTGTGGCTTAAATCTTAGTATAGGATAGAAGAGTATATAGGTTTATAGGGCATTGGGATTCCTTTTGGAGCAAAAGAGACCTGTTCCGCGGTAACAGTTTACATCTAAACCACAGGGGCACCAATGTATTGGGGAGGTATATGAGTAGGTTAGTCGAGCAAGTGTTAAACTAGGGAATTGGGAGGCAGGGAGTTTAGGACAGGCCAGGTTAACAAATGTACATGAGGAGATGAACAATGGTTTAAAACAAGTAGGCATGGTAACGTAAATTTTAACCTAAAAGCTAAGTGCAAAAGTAAAATAAACAATAAAAATAGCTTGACTTAATGGATGAGCCACATCTTAGAGAGGACATCTGAATTCTTCTGTAAAGCAATAGGGAAAGAGGTCTTATTTTAGGAGCATGCTGTAGACCCTTTAATGCAGACATAATTTCAAAACACATCTTTTTAATTATTGTAAAAAGGCAAGTTTACAGGGGGATAATTATAGTCAGAGGGATACCTTAACTACCCAGATATTAACCGAGCCAACTTTGTAAATGGTGGATTACAAGAGCAGGAGTTTTTAGACATAATCAGTAAATTTTTTTTTTTTTTTTTTTTAAACAAAATACGTTAAAGCAACAATGTGGAAGGAAGCCCGACTAGATTTAGTGTAATAACCAGGACAGAATTGAGGGTGTTGTGGTAAATTGAACTGCTGGGGTCAGATGATCATAATTTAATACAATTCTCCATGTTGAGTGTGTATGCAAAGACTAAACTGTTAAGCTTAACTTTCGTACGGAAAATTTTAAAAAGATCTGTCAAAGTCTAAAACAGATGAACTGGGATAAGCTTTTAAGCATGGAGACCTTCAAGGACCAGTGGAACAGGTTTTAAAACATTTTACACATAATGCAGGACAGGAACATTTCAAAAATTGGAGTTAGTAGGAAATAATAAAAAAAAAAAAATCTGCAGTGGGTAAATAAGAAGATAAAAAAAGAATCTGCAAAGGAAAAAAAAACAGTTGTATAAAGCATACAAGAGTAATAACTCTCGTGTTGATCATAGGAAGAGGGAGTATGACAGCATGAAGACAATCATTAAGAAGAATATTAGGGAGGCAGTTACAGAGAAATATTGCAGATAAGGTGAAAGATGACCTAAAGAGACTCTTTCAGTATTTCAGTATAAAAAGAACAGTCAAAGAGGAGGTGAAGTAGGAATAGTATACAAGAATTAAAATATACAGACTATAACTAGGTTTTGTAATTTTAATTTTCACCATGCTAGTCTTTGTGCATAATGTAAATGTGAGCATGCAATTGCCAGAGTATTTATTATATAGTATTTAAAACCACACAGCTGTAACAGTTTAGAGTTGAGCATTAATCTGTGCACGTGTGAAGTACCCCATGCTTCTGTTACCCAATCTGTGGATTCCACTGGTCATTTCATCCATCAGTCAGCTTTCTAATCTAGTGAGTACAAAGCCACACCATTTTGTCAATTACTTATTCCATGGATTTCACTGGCCATAACTGACTGTCAGTTGCAGGTGCTTTCTTGTCAGTGAATGGCAGGCAGCTTCACCAATCTTCAATGAAAAGGCGCTTAAGTTAAAACATGCTACATGTAACTTTAGAAGTTGGAGCTAAATAGTTTGAAAATTTGAGCCATGGAGGATTTGTCAATCTCAGAGAGACAACACACACACTTTAAATTCGGTCAGAATTCAGACTTAAAAAATAATGTTACCTATATATACAAAAGGTGGTGGAATTTTAGCAATTTCAGCCTTATTTTCACACATATATAGCTTGTTTGCTGACAGCACCTTTGCAGTAACAGATTAAGCAGATGTATATCATGCAATCAATGCTATTAACTGAGCTGACATTACATGGTACATGTATACTGTATTTTTAGTTATAATTAGGTTATTAGTACAGATACGTTAATGTGGGCAGTGCTGTGTCACGAATTGTAATTTTTTTTTTTTAAAAGAGCAATGATATTTTGTTCCACATATTCCAAATACTTATGTTACTAAATCAAGTATTTCTTCTTAAATGTCATTCCATACTTATGCATATGGCATGATGTCACTATGTACACACCCTTCAAATAAAGTGTTACTGAATTTTGTCAAGTTATATTAATGCTGTCTATGCATGATTAAGTAATTTCCAAAAATGCCACCACTTCAAATATATCACACTGAATTGGAGCATTGTGAATCTGAATCGAATTGGGGCATCAGTGCTGACACCCAGCCCTGCTGCAGACTGCAATCTTGACATGTCAATTAAAAAAAATGGTATACTTACAGAAATTCAGAATAAATATACAGTATATTGAAAAACTTTCATCTCTGTTTCTGCTATTATTGTTACTGACATACAGTAGTTCATGTAAGGACTTCAAAAATAAGCAAAGTAAGAATTCTCTGAAGCAAAAAAAAAAAAAAAAAAAAACACTTTCAAAGTTTCAAAGTGAGTAGATGCCATATGCTCAGCATCAGTACATATCAAAAATAAACATAAAATAAAAGTGTATATGTGCAGTGATTTTACTGCTTGCATACAGAATCTCAAAAAAAGGGTGTTTGAAATTAAATAAATATGTTCTTAAATCTGTTGAAGGTTTAAGTAACAAATGACATCAAATGACATCATTTGACAAGTATAACATGAATGATATACAATTTGACAACTATAAAGAAAACTGTTTTTACACATGCGAAACTATTTCTGTGTGGCCATTTTTGGTGAGTAATGTAAAACTAAACATATGTGACAAAAACTAAACATTAATAAAAATAAAATCTAAATCTAAATAAACCCTAAAAAGAAAAAAATATCTGTAGCCACTTATGCACAAGGTTTCATGATGCAGGACATTGCCACATTTCAAAGTTGTTTATGTTGCAAAAAACCCACAACTCAATCAAAAGCAGTAACGGTATTTTTAAATACCCAAGGGTGTCTTGTTTAAATAAATCATAAATTAACATATTGTCTGCTTTCTTTCATTAGTAAAATATAGTATGTGATTTGCACATGTATATGCAGGGGCAAGCATTCACAGCTGAATGAATCTGCTTTTATCAATGATTCCACCTATGCCCCAGCACATAGAGTGAAAGACTTGCCTCCACTAGACAGCTGAGTTTCAAATCTTTTCAATGATGCATAGTTGTCTGTAATTGGTCACTTTTCTACATGTCACAGCCATGTATAAAAGACAGGAAATACATTGCTTGTGTGACAGCTCATCTTTACACATTTATACACATTGTTGCACACAGACTAAAGTGAAAGTACATGCAGATTGTTTGGTTGATTTGCAATTAGACTTCAAGTTTGTACTGGGAAATGTTTTCTTTTTTTGAAGAAGATGGTGACAACATATGGTTGAGGAAGTCCTAGAAAAGTTACAAAATGCTAATTGTAACAGCCATTTCCTAGTTACATAAGAAACATAAATGTTTTACTAAATGATAGTGCATAATCTATGGGAAGTTCCTATAACCCCCATAAGTAGAATTAAATTGGTATATTCTAGCTATTTCTAACAGCTCTGATTAAACATTATTCTCAGTTAGTGATCAGCCTTGCCATGTGTAAGGTGTAGAGGGCACATGGTTTTAAACCATGCCTTTTAAGAATTGCATACCTTGTGTGCGTTTTTTATGTGTCAAGTAACATGTAAGACAAAGAGCTTAATTTGTAAGTGCTGAGCCGTACGTTTAAAGTTAAGAAATATTTTCCTTTTTTTGCCTTTTATTCTACAACTTGTAACAACTTTTTACTTTATTCTTGTGTGGATTATTTGCTTTTAATTTTCACTAAATATTTTTAAAACAAACTTTTAGACTGAGAGATTTCTTTCGGCACGAGTTTTACCTGTGCTTGAACTCGCTTTACACTATGGCAGCTACATTAATGTTTAAAACCAGCCTAAGATTGAAAGCTTGACAACTGCCTTGGAAAACCTGTGCCTGACGTTGGACTGCGACGGAAGAAAACAGCGACAACTTGAAAAGACTCGACAGGTACTTTTAATCTTTGTCTTTGATCGGAGTTGGACATTTGAGAGAATTGCTAGTGCTCCTCGCGAGACTGTATAAATAATAAAGGAGCTTAAATACCTTAAAAGGGAACCTGTCCTGGTGCAAGATCATCATGGCATCTGAATCCAGAAGCCAGAGGAAATATCAAACGGCGAACGAAAGTCTGAGTGGCGTGAGTGGAAGTTGCGACAATTATGACGTCACAAGGGAGGACCATCTCCAAGGCGACAGAAAGCCCTGCGATTTACCAGCTGATCTTCAGGCAGAAATGGACCACAAATACAATCAATTATCTAGTCTGATTAAGCTCGTAAAGGATTTACAACAAAATTAATTTAACTGTGAAAATATAGAATCAATTATCAAGAATAAGTTCTTTAACGTGAGAATGGAATATAAAAGGTTAACCAATGAACTTTTATCCATCCAGAGCAATGAAGATACACAGAAAATGATACAAAAGAGTACGGATGCAAAAGCAAAAAATTTTTGTATATACTGTATTTTTAGGAAATAGAACGCAATGGGTTATGGAAGTATGCCAAAAGAAAAGCTTCAAGACAGCAGCAACCTGACGTTTCTGGTAAACAATTCAGGGATTACAGAACGAAAGATGATATTTCCCCTTCAGTTAATGACTCCCAAGTTTCTGCAAAAACTAAAAATCGAGCAAGTACAGTGGCTACTTTAGTTAGTGCCCTCAGATCTCAAGAGGCAGCACATTGTGTGCTCTTGATTAATGCACAGAATCAAAAATGGAAACAGGCTCTACATATGAAAGAAGCACAATTGAAAGCACAGCTAAAGGCTAAAAGAGATCAATTGGAGTTGGAAGCAGCTATCGCAGAATCCAATGCAAAATTGAAAGCTCTTAAAGGACGCAATCACAGTCCAGGTAAACGAAATCCTTGTAACGTTCCTCAGATACAAGATGTGAAAACTGGAAAGCTACAAGATGCAAGCATTTGTAACTTTCTTTGTAAAAATGAAAGTGAAAACAAACCTCAGCAACCGCTTTATGAACAGTGTTATGATCAACAGAAAGAACAACAGAATAAGACACAAGTGCCTAATGTACCCCATAGAAAGGTTCCAATATTTGATGGTGACCCATTCATTTATGTGAACTTTCTCAGGGCATTTGATCGAGCTATTGATGAGGTGGTAAAATATCCGTGAGACAAACTAGAATACTTAGTACAATTTACCAAAGGCATGTCTAGAGACATTGTCCAAAACTGTGAATACCTGCCGCCAGCAGGAGGGTACACAAAGGCCAGAAAACAGCTCGAAACCTTTTATGGAAACCACGTACAGATAGCGGATGCCTACATGAAGAAAGCCAAGAAGTGGTCGCAAATAAGACCGGGTGACGGAGAGGGCTTAAAGGCATATGCAGTAACTGGTAACTGTATGAGCGTTATGTCCGGTTTAAAACGGAAATGAATTTGACAACAATTTAAATATCCACATTATGTCATCAAAGCTTCCCCAAGAACTACGAGAGCTTTGGCAAAATCAAGCTGCAAAGATCGAAAGAAAAGAAGAAATAAGACCAGGACTCGCTGACTTAAGTTTTTCTGGAACGACGGGTTATAATTTCCATGGATCCACTGTACGGCGCCTCCTACCAAAGCCATACTGTAATAAAAAAGGTTTTCTCTGTAACAGGAGAAGGGATGAAATAAAGGAGTAAGAGGGGGGGGGGTTGGTCGCTTCAGTGCAAAACCAGCTACAAAGATTGGAATGTTTGGGATGATAGCGAAAGAATGTGCAAAAACTTGCTTCTCATAAAGAGTTTCAGAATGTTATGGGAATACAGTCAAGGCCATGTACTTGTTTTTCACTTCGAGGGGCTTCATTGCAAGCAACGCTTGTTATTGTGTGTCTTCTGATACTAGGCACCATCTCAGTGAGGGCCAAGTAGAAGAAAAACAATAAGATGTCCCGTGGGAAGAAGGTGTGCAGAAACTGATCACTTCTGTATACACTGCTTACACGTAAGCCATTTTGGGTAAGGACACTCAATTAGTATATAAGGGAAGGTTCCGCCCTCAGTTTCTTTGGAAGCTCAACCGTGGGGAACGTGCACACCGCCCGGTATTGGACCAGGCTCACGAGTTGATCCTCTGACGAGACTGACACGCGGGCTCCCTCAGTCTACTGGTCTAGGATGATGGCTCTGGGTCTTTTGATATTACTGTAAGTATAGTATAATTCACATATCTGTATTACTGTAAGTCAATAGTATAATTCACATATCTGTATTACTGTAAGTCAATAGTATAAATCATATATCTTTGTCAATAGTACAATTTCTATATCTGCATGTATATTGCTATTATATTGTATGTAACTGATATTATATTTGAACAAGGAAAGGTCCAATTGAAGTATTGGACCTTTCCTCTCTGATTCTTGCCTGCTTATTTTCTGTTAAAACCTTTGAACCATTTTCCCAAACTAAAACATTTTGGCGTAGTCGGTTGCAGGATTTTGGGGAATCTGGTAAAATATTGAACTATTAAGTGAGGCAAAGGAAATCAGAGATGTTTAAGAAAAAGGATAAAAACCCTGGTGCAGCTCCTTTACCTCTCCCTGGCTGGGAAGAAACAGTATGGGAAGACTGCGCCAGAGAATTGAGATGTGGGGGGGGATTAGCACAATATTGGCAGAGCTTGGATCCCCCAACACCAGTGAATGTGTTAGCCGCGCTTAAGAAATGTCAGATGTCTGCAAAGGAACCCATAATGGGCTTGCAGACGCGAGGGTGGGTTTTGCTAACTGCGGTTAAAAATCTGGATAGTCTGATAGACGAAAAAGAAAGGGAGATTAAGAAAATGCAAATGGACTTGGCGGATGCGTTAGGGCGGGCCTCAATGGCCGAATCCCAGGTAGCTGTATTATTGCCGCGGGTACAGAGAGCCGAGGGGATGGCGGAAAAGGCAGCCTTTTGCATAGCCAAGGTGAATGCGAAAAAGAAGCGCAGACCGGATGTTGCGAAGATCAAAGCGTTTGTAGCCGCAGTTAACGTCCATGAGTGGGATCCTGAAAAATGGGACGGTAACATTTGGGATGATGATTATGAGGATGATGACGGACCCGATGCAGGGTCGGTAATTGATCCTCTGCCTTTACAGGCTAAACCCGTGATGCGTCGCAGACTTTTTACTGACGCACATGGTAATGTTAGGAGGGGAGATGTTTTCGAAGATTATACTGCACAAGAAAGGGAAGGATTTAGATCACGTTATGCACAAGGGCGAAGTGAGCCAGTAGACACATGGCTCGTACGCTTGCATGATGCAGGAGCCGGGCATGTGTCACTGGATAAGGGGGATGGTACTGAATTTACAGATTATGCTGTCGATTCCCGTTTTAAACAAGCAATGAGACAAGAACTGACCAAGTTAGAAGGGGACAGTACGTTGTTGGCGCTGGCGGCGAACGCAGCATTTGAAATATATCCGCACCCACAGAATTGGCCTGAAGTAAAATCATGGACGACTTTGCAGCAGGCGATTCGAGTGGTTAGAGAATTGGCAATGAGGGACGCCGTGGTAGCGGGCCAAGCGGATCAGTTAGATGTGTTCCCATTTACATCTGTAGCCAGGACCATCCTAATAAAAACAGCCCCTGCTAACTTGAAAGGAATAATAATGACTCTTTTACTGAATGAGGTAGGTGCAGGAGTGGGGGAAGTTGTAGCCAAATTACGGGATTTAGGTGACCTGGGGGAGTGGGGAGGAGCCCCGCCAGGGACAGCTGCAACACAACCCACTGGGGCTACATCAAGGAATAGCGCCTATAGAACAGGGGGAGTGAATAGGAAGGAGTTATGGGGAGCGTTAATTAATGCTAAGGTCCCTAAGGAGGAGATAGATGGACAGCCTACAGGACTGCTCCTGGATAGGGCAAAGAAAAAAGGACTTATAGATAAGTCTGGCGGAATAAAGAAGCGAGTGGCAAAGGCGGAAGTACATTCGCTCCTTACCTTTGCAGAATGGGAAAAATTAAGTAAAAAGCATGACGAAGTTCTTACTTTTGCTGAGTGGGAAAAGTTGAGTAAGAAGCGTGATGAAACTGGCCCCTCTTCATCTTCCGAGAGCTCCTCGGAGGAGGAGGAAGATAGGGAGAAAAACCGGCGTAAGAGTAAACACAAGAAAGGAGGAAAGAAAGCCAAGGGCAAAGGGAAAGGGAAAAATAAAGGAAGGACTTTATATCCCATTGAAGAATTAGAACGCGCAGCACGAGATTGTTAGGGATGGGGCCAAGCACAGGTGAGAGCCCTAAATTGGCATGATGCGGACATTCGACCTTTTGTACCGGTAACGATACATTGGGAAACTAAAAACAAACAAATAGTAAAGGCTCTCATCGATACGGGTGCGGAGGCCACTTTGATATACGAGAATCCATCTAAATTCAAGGGGAAACGATTGACAGTGCAGGGGATTGGGGGAACGGACATCCCTGCCACTCAGGTGACGGTGATGTTACAAATTGGTCAGTTGCCCGTGAGACCCTACCCCGTACTAATCACCCCAGTGAAAGAGTATATAATAGGGATGGATCGTCCACAGGTGGCAAATATGCTGTAATCGCATGCTGGCATACAGCCTGCAAATGTCAGCGTGCATCAACAGCATTTCTGAAGTTTTTTAGGTGTACGGTAGAATCAGCTTTTACAGCTGTGTTTTCTTCGCTAAAAATGGAGACAGCAGTAGTTGCAACAGAAACTTTAACGGCAACGTTAACTGTAGCAGTAGCAATAAAGAGAGTCGAATCGGAGGCCGTTGTGCTTTCCTCGAGGAGGGCGGAGTCAGCTGCAGCAGCTGCGCTAGTCAAAGACGCAGATAAGGTGTCTCTGCATAGAGTGGAGGCAAAGGCGGTTGAAACAGAAAACCTACACTTTTCTGCTGGTCAGACAGATTGTGTATGGTTAATAATTATAAAGCAAATAGATGGGAAAGCAAGAGAGAGGAGTAATACCTGGCTAAAAAGTCACGAGCAGCTAGCAGTACACGTAGCGATGCATAAGGAGAATGCCATACGGATTAAACAACGACCGCTCAGTGTTAAAGTGTGTGCTTTGATTTCGGGGTCTTTTGACCCTGAGGGACAGCAGTAGAACTTAAGCTGGTTATTGGGAGAACTCCTTTCAAAGCCCCTGTGTTGATTATTGCTGCAGAGAAAACAATATGTATATTGGAGACGTCAGTTTACAAGTAAAGCTGCTATAATGTGAGGGTTACTTGTATGTAGTAATGAAGGAAAGTGTAAGTGACAATATGGTGTGCATTTGTTTAAATGCAATAATTGGTATGAAAAATGGCATGTGGCAGTATAAAAACAGCCAATGCCAAATTGCAAGTGAAAACAGAGGACTGAAAGAAAAGGAAAAGAGTAAGAATGTTTTCTTCCATTTATTCTCTACTGCACTGCATTCTCTGTATAATTCTGAGGTTTAAAAATGTTATACCAATAGTTAATTCATAACTTTTTGTAAAAGTAACCAGTGCTAAGATAAGATTTGATTTAGACATTGAATGTGGAGAAACTGGTGGATTTGTATAGCCATTGTAGACTGCAGGGCATGAGTTGAATAATGTGACTGAAAACTAAGTGAATTAAAGAAAGAAATCGAGGAGATGAAAGCAAAGCACGTGTTTGTATATGAAAGCTTTTGAAAGTACTGCATTTGAATTAATGGAATGGCCATTTTAGCAGTTAGTTGGAATGAAAAAACTTATTGGTGTTTCAAGCAGCACATTCATATTGGGGAATAAGTAAATGAAAGGCAGTGGCTTACCATCCAGTTTTTGGAGCTCAGCATGTAAAACAAAGGGGTGAAAATCCCGAAGGGACACTACGGGCATGTATGCCCAAGATCAAGTCTGGCGCTAAAGGGAGTCACTGTGCTAGCAGGCGTAATCGACGCAGATTACCAAGGGACCGTCAAAGTTCTGTTACAATCCTCAATGGGGGATCCAATCAAATTGACTAAGGGAGATCGAATAGCGCACTTGTTAATAATACCAGTTCACATGGGAAAAGTGCAGGAAAGTACTGCACCAGTAGTTAAGACTGGCCGGAATGTGGGGGGATTTGGATCAACAGATGCTCCTAAATTGGTTAATGGGGCGAAAGTGTGGGTTAAACAACCCCATGAACCACCCCGCCCGGCAGAAATCATCGCAATGGGACAGGATTTGATTGTAACTGTTCTATACAATGGAGAAGAAGCATGGGTAAATGTTCCTGTAAAACACTGCTATAGACGGGAGTGAGGAGTGGGTGCAACATGCTGTGTTCTTGTTTTACAGAATTGGGGGTGTTCTGAATGAAGTAGGAGCCACCACATTAGGAGGCGAGGCAACGGAGACGACTCAGGTCCGATGGTGGTGGAACAATTCCACTAAATCTAGACGGCAGGAGAACACGACGTGTCCAGAGAATCAGTCTTGCAATGTCCTTACAATTACGACTGGTGACGGGTGCACCATCTACTCCTCGAACTTGAAGGTGCCGGGGGTAAAACCACAGAGGTATCTGATTGAGTGCTCTGAAAACTTAAATATTACCTGGACGTCGAAAGTAACTTGGTGTATGGGGCCCTGGAACGGCTCCAAGGTACAGTGCGAGGTCAATGCAACATCAGGCGAATACACCTCTAATAAGACTGTGCCCATTGGCTGGATTAATGCAACCGATATTATTAACAGGACTATACCAATGCTTGCTATAGCCGTGTGGGCCAGAACCCCCATAACGAGACAGTCACATGTAGAACCAATAATTGACACATGTAAACTTGTTTCTATGACAGCAAAAAGGACTAAGGTTACATGGCAAGTGACGTTTCCACTGTTGCCACAGTGTAAGCATGCTAAACGGGCATGGTATGACACTTTCTTAGGAGGGGTTGGCACCACCCTAGGAACTTTAAACACCGTAGATAATGAAATAACTGCAAACAAGCTTGAGAATGTGGGACGACATACTCACAAAGTGGCAGACCAAATGGCTAGGTGGTTACCTCAGTCCATGGTCTCTCATCAGCAAACAGTAAACTGGGAACAACGCGCTTCAGATTGGATAATCACGGCTAGCAATGACACTCGATGGCTAAATGTCTCAACTTTCATGAACTGGACTGTATGCACTTTTAACATATTACAAGCACAGATACAGAAAAATAACATGCAAATGGCTTTAAGGACTAATAATATGCAAACATGGCAAGATATATGGAACATTAGCAGTAGCTTATGGTTAACGGTTAAACCTGAAAACACTAGGTGTAATGATACAATATGTAATGGGTATTGGTTTCAATATAATGTTACCACTATGATAACCTTGTGTAGATATCACGTTTTACCTGTTGTTGCACACGGACGCCCTTTGGTGCTGCTTATTATTATTATTGCTTTAATGACTATATTTAATTGCTATGTGTTTTGTGTTTTAAAACGAATTAATAACAGAGCACGACAGACAAGGTTGCTGATTTTGCGCTGAGCGAGGGACCGATTGTAATAAAAAAGGTTTTCTCTGTAACAGGAGAAGGGATGAAATAAAGGAGTAAGAGGGGGGGGGTTGGTCGCTTCAGTGCAAAACCAGCTACAAAGATTGGAATGTTTGGGATGATAGCGAAAGAATGTGCAAAAACTTGCTTCTCATAAAGAGTTTCAGAATGTTATGGGAATACAGTCAAGGCCATGTACTTGTTTTTCACTTCGAGGGGCTTCATTGCAAGCAACTCTTGTTATTGTGTGTCTTCTGATACTAGGCACCATCTCAGTGAGGGCCAAGTAGAAGAAAAACAATAAGATGTCCCGTGGGAAGAAGGTGTGCAGAAACTGATCACTTCTGTATACACTGCTTACACGTAAGCCATTTTGGGTAAGGACACTCAATTAGTATATAAGGGAAGGTTCCGCCCTCAGTTTCTTTGGAAGCTCAACCGTGGGGAACGTGCACACCGCCCGGTATTGGACCAGGCTCACGAGTTGATCCTCTGACGAGACTGACACGCGGGCTCCCTCAGTCTACTGGTCTAGGATGATGGCTCTGGGTCTTTTGATATTACTGTAAGTATAGTATAATTCACATATCTGTATTACTGTAAGTCAATAGTATAATTCACATATCTGTATTACTGTAAGTCAATAGTATAAATCATATATCTTTGTCAATAGTACAATTCCTATATCTGCATGTATATTGCTATTATATTGTATGTAACTGATATTATATTTGAACAAGGAAAGGTCCAATTGAAGTATTGGACCTTTCCTCTCTGATTCTTGCCTGCTTATTTTCTGTTAAAACCTTTGAACCATTTTCCCAAACTAAAACACATACCTTTAAGAAGGAAAAGGACAAGACTAATCAAGAGAAGTATCCTGTGAAAGGCAGACTGAGAAAGGGCAATTTTGCTTCAAGTTTTGCTATTGCTGCCAAAAAGGGAAATACAGACACCTCAGTCAAAAGGGCAGAGAGGGCTGGACGTACAAGTGGTAAGCACTGTCCTTTTTACAATGAAAAACATGATCTTAACGAATGCAGTGCAATTCAGAAACTAACTTATGAAAGTAAGATTGACTTTTTCAAATCTAAAGGCTTATGCTTTAAGTGCCTTAAACAAGGACATCTTAGTAAAGACTGTGAAGAAAAAATTAAATGCCAAATATGCTCTCATTTACATCCAGTCATTCTGCATATGAATAAGGAAATAGATAATGATGATAAAGCCACACCTCCTAAAAAGGAGAACGCTAAGTCGGAAAAGAAGAACATTTCTACTTCCCATATTGCTGTGGAACCACTTGAGACTTGTACTGCTACCAGGGCCAGTAAAGAGTGTGTCTTAGCTGTGATTCCAGTTAAAGTTAAGTCTGAAACGAGTGAAAAATGTGTAGAAACATATGCTCTAAAAGACTCTGGCAGCTCAGCTACATTTTGCACAGAAAGTTTACAAGAGCAGTTAAATCTTTCTGGAAGAAAGTATCACATCTACATCAGCACTGTAAAAAGGGACAAAGTAAATAGACAGAAATTAGTAAAGTGTATAGTTTTAACAGAGTTACAAGTCTGTGGGATAGAGGAACACACATTTTTTGATTTACCAGAAGTGTACACAGTGAACCTTATACTTGTGAATAAGGAGAACATCCTTACACAGGAAGATGTCAAGAAATGGTCTTATCTAAAAGACGTGCATCTACCCCAGATAAATGCTGACCAAAGCAATAATATTGTTATTACAATTCTATTATTAATATTTTTGTTATTAGGTACAAATGCCCGTAAAGTCATGGAGCCATGGCAAATCATACATAGTGAAGATGAAGGACCTTACGCTGTGAAGACAATTCTCGGAGGGATTGTTAATGGATTGATAAAGGTAACAGACAAAGAAAGACTGCAAAGTTATTCAGTCAATCATGTGACAATAATGGAGGCAGAACAAATGTTACTCCAGCAATACAATACAGACTTTCCAGAGCGCAGCTGTGAGGAGAAGGAGGAAATGTCACAGGAGGACATTAAGTTCATGCGCATAGCCTCAAATTCTGCCAGGCTAGTGGATGGACACTATTGCATTAATCTGCTTTTTAAAGCTGAGACACTTAAAGTGCCAAACAATCGTTGGATTGCAGAACAACGTGCTATTGGACTCAAAAGGAAACTTACAAAGTATCCAACATTCCATGAGGATTACAAAATCTTCATGAAAGACATTTTAAACAAATGATATGCCATTAAGGCATCCACTGAACAGTTGACCCTCGAAAGGGAGAGAGTGTGATACATCCCTCACCATGGAATATATCATCCAAAGAAAAATAAAATCAGAGTGGTTTTTGACTGTACAGCCACTTACCAAGGCTTTTCTCTAAATGAACAGTTGCTGAAAGGACCTGATTTAACTAATACACTCATTGCAGTTCTTCCAAGATTCAGAGAGGAGCCAATTGCTTTCATGGCAAATATTAAATCAATGTTTAATCAAGTGAAAGTTCCAGACGAAGACACTGATCTTCTTCGTTTCCTGTGGTAGCCTGAAGGTAATCTAAACAATGGACTAGAGGAACACAAAAATGACAGTGCATCTTTTTGGTGCTACTTCATCACCCAGTTGTGTCTCTTATGCCTTATGAAAAACAGCAGAGGATGCAAGAGGCACAGCTCCAGAGGAAGCAGTTAACACTGTGATTCACAATTTCTATGTTGATGACTGTTTAAAGTCAGTTGATGCAGAAGAACAAGCCATAAAACTGGCCAAAGATCTTCAAGCCCTGTGCTTAAAGGGAGGATTTTATCTTTCCAAATGGATAAGTAATAGTAGAGTGTAGTCTCGTTGCCCATTCCTGAACAAGACAGTGCAATAGATCAAAAGAGTCTAGACTTAAGCCATGATTTGTTGCCAGTTGAAATAGCCTTAGGTGTTCAATGGTGCACACAGACTGACATTTTAAAGTTCCATGTAAAGCTGCAAGATAAGCCTGCTACAAGATGTAGTATTCTGTCAGTGGTCAGTTTAATATACGATCCACTTGGATTTTTAGCACTAGTCATATTGCCTGCTAAGCTTATTTTAAGAGAACTGTGTAAACAGAAATATGCGTGGGATCAAGAAGTGGAGGTCAAGTATGTCCAGCAATGGAAAAAATGGATGGATGATTTGCAGCTACTTGTGGATTTCAATGTAAACAGGTGCATTAAACCGCCTGGATTTGGTCAAATAATGTCTGCACAAATGCATCATTTTCGAGATGCTTCAGAAAATGGGTATGGCACTGTTTCCTGATCAAGATTGGCACCACTGAAACCTGTCACTATACCAAGGTTAGAACTTACAGCAGCAGTGGTAGCAGTCAAAATGGACAAAATGTTACAAAAAGAACTACAAATTCCCCTGCAAGAGTCAATCTTTTGGACTGACAGCACCACTGTATTAAGGTACATTGCAAATAAAAGTGCACGCTACAAAACTTTTGTTGCCAACAGAATTGCCTAAGAGACCGGATGAAGTGGACCTGTCTATTAGCGAAGATCCGGAAATCAAAAGCTGTGTAGTAAATCTTACAAGCGTAGAAGAAAAAAATCAACCAGTAAAAAGACTTGTGGAGTACTACTCAGAAATGTTCAATTTAAAGAAAGCAGTAACGTGGTTCCTTAGGTTCAAAGAGGTGCTACTGCGTCTGAAAGAAGAGAGAAAGGCAATTCAATATATAGTCAGTCAATCTGGACACAACCCAGAAAGACCAAAAACACTAATCTCAGAACATATGAAGGAATACAAATTAACAATGAGGCTGAAGCCACTGTCTCTAAATGACTTGTCTAAAGCAGAAAACAAGCTTATTCGCCTCAGTCAATTACAAGCTTACCCAGAGGAGGTTAAAGCCTTACACAAAAATCAGCATTTAAAGAAAGTTAGTAAAAATCAACAAACTGGACCCAGTCCTGCAAGAAGGAATTTTGAGAGTTGGAGGAAGACTCAGCAAATCTGCTATGCCAGAAGAGGCAAAACAACCTGCAATCATTCAGAAGAATTCATTCTCATTATGCAACAAATTCATTATGAAATTGGACATTGTGGGCGTAATTACAAGAAGCTACACACCATAACTCCTGGGTAAAGGGTCAAGTCATCAAGACAATGCCAGATGCAAAAGGGGCAGTCAGAAGAGTTTGTGTGCATACTGGACAGACCTGTGAACAAACTGTGCCTGCTCCGGAAAGCAGCAAATGATTGAAATAATTAATTTTATTTTTTGCATGCTTAATTTCAATTGTGTTTGTGTTTTTTCAGTAGAATTTAAGTTTTCAGTTTCATAGTTTGGTTTAAGTTCATTAAAGCAGTGAAGGCTCTTACTAAGTAATCCATATTACTAACCGAGAATGGTAAACCGGATGGCATGGACGCAGGTACACGGCGATGGGACCATGAGACATACTGCGCAGGCGCGTACAGCACACGTCTCATAAACCGCACGTGAAGTCATATCCACCGCGAATGAAGGAGTCACGGCCCAAAAACGAAAGAGCTCAACTGACATGAATGAGAAATGAAGCAACAACGCGCCCATAGCTAACGACTAACGACACAGCCATACAAAAAAGAAGATTCTGCGCTGCAGCCCAGATTCAAGCGGAAGAGGCTACGGTGGCCCCACAGGACCACAATGATAGTACGGAAGGCACAGGCGTCACCGCCATATTGTGAGTGGCACTACTACGGAAGGCGCAGGTGTCACCGCCATATTGTGAGTGGCACTACTGCGGAGTGAAGTTAGGAATAATGTTCTGCTTGGGATTGTACAAACCGCTGAACGCTTTACACCGAATTCAAACACAATACAGCTCAACGATACAAACACGAGCCCACCTAGATAAGATCAATGAACGCAGGCGCCTACAACGCGCATCTGAAACTGCGGAAGCAAAGCAGGCACGGGTTCAAAACGAACAAGCTCGACTGACGGATATACAAACATGAGCCCGGCTGGATAAAATCAATGAACGCAGGCGCCTACAACGCGCATCTGAAATGCCGAAGCAAAGTGGGCATGGCTCCAAGACGAACTAGCTCGACTAATGTATTTCAGGATACCCAACGCCGGGGGTAAGCGAGCGAAGCGAGCAGGGGGCGGAGCCCCCCTTGTGTTAAACTAATTGATTTCTGCCCTAGCATAAACAATTAGGGGCCGGATGTGTAAGAGCCATTTCCTAGTTACATAAGAAACATACATGTTTTACTAAATGATAGTGCATAATCTGTGGGAGGTTCCTATAACCCCAATAAGTAGAACTGAATTGGTATATTCTAGCTACATCTAACAGCTCTGACTAAACATTATTCTCATTTAGTGAACATCCTTGCCATGTGTAAGGTGTAGAGGGCACATAGTTTTAAACCGTGTCTTTTAAGAATTGCATACCTTGTGTGCGTGTTTTGTGTGTCAAGTAACATGTAAGACAAAGCGCTTAATTGTAAGTGCTGCACTGTACGTTTAAAGCGTACAGAAGGAGTAGTTAAGAACTTTTCCTTTTTTTTGCCTTTTATTCTACGTGTAACAACTTTTTTTTTTTATTTTCGTGTGGATTATTTGCTTTTAAATTTCACTAAATATTTTTAAAATGAACTTTTGGACTGAGAGATTTCTTTCGGCACGCGTTTTACCTGTGCTTGAACTCGCCTTACACTCCGGCAACTAAACTAATGATACGGAACATGAAAACTCCACATTACAGTTTTATATCTATTGAGAACGATGCATTTGCTAAAGGACTCAAAACTATGCTTGATTTGTAAATACTGTTTAGTATTGGTTTATAACATTGCATGCTGCATTTTTACAGTTTAAGTGTTATGGGTTCAATTAAAATATCCAGATGCGGTTTGCTGCATGTTCTCCCTATACCAGTTTTCTGAGAAGTACTCTTCCAGTTTCAACTTCTTTGTGTACTAGCTTAAAGTTTTACAAGAGGAGACTTTGATTGAATGTCTCTGGCCATGCAAACTTTCACAGATGACCATTCTTCACTTGAATATAATGGAATCACAACTCGCCACACTGCTACTCACAGTTTCATGTCAGGACTTCCAAGCAAGTAAAGGTTTAAATGAGTCCATAATTATAAGTACATAATTACAAATTGTTCACTTGTTGCTTCAGAGTGATATACAAATATAATGTGTGTGTGTATTTATTTTTTATTCTATTTTGTTTAGGAAAAAAAAATATAAATTCAGCCTCAATACTTATTTTGAGAGATTGTTTATGTGTAAAAGACTATACGTTTCCAAAAAGGGGGACAACCTTTTGGCATTGTTTATGTGTAAAAGACTATACGTTTCCAAAAAGGGGGACGACCTTGTGCCAAAAAGTCCAACTTTTCAATACTATAGGATATGGCAACTAAACTTAGTACAATGATAGCTGACAGATTGGGATACAAAAGAAAATAGATTTCAGGGTTGTGCATCATACATTATCTTGGTTATGTATTGTAAAATCCCATTTTTTTGTAGAAAAATCCCTGAAGAAGCAATTTTTTGGGGGGGTTATTTACTTGATATTGGTGTAAAGAAATGTTTCTAATCATATAAATACTTTCTTTTAAAAACTGGAGTGTTGTACTCTCCATTCTTCAGCCATCTGCAGGTCCTTTATAATATAAGCAGAATGAAATTTAAGTGCAGTAATGCCAAAACCCCTTAGTGCATTCATGGTCTTATGAAACCTATTCCAGCATCTTTCAGAGTATGGAACAAGCAACCTTTGTTTCAGCCCAAAACAGGTCATGCATATTCACAAACGCATTCTCACTCAAAATGGGGCTAATTTAAAACGACTAATTAATCTAATAAGCAACTTTACAATACGGGAGGTGAAATAGTGTACCTAAAGTAAAATCCAAACAGACACGGGAAGCATATGTAAACTAACTAAAAGCAAATCTGGAGTATGTTACAGAAAGAGAGATTAGATAATCCTGGATCTCAGAATTAATTTCATTTTACTATAGCACGATTCTATACCAGCGGATTAGCCAATTTCAGAACACCAAATTTCAATCAGATCACACAATTCCCAATAGATTGATCTGGAAAAAAGTGCGCTCATGGCAAAATTTACAAGCCATTCTGAGTTGTGCATTGAACAGCCAATCAAACATGGACTGAAAGTCTTTGAAGGAAAAACTTTCAGGTCAGCAGAGCAAGAAGTGCTGG
The DNA here is from genome assembly GCF_900747795.2 of Erpetoichthys calabaricus. Classification (NCBI taxonomy): domain Eukaryota; kingdom Metazoa; phylum Chordata; class Cladistia; order Polypteriformes; family Polypteridae; genus Erpetoichthys; species Erpetoichthys calabaricus. The sequence continues at coordinate 136,799,003 of NC_041399.2, forward strand.
TGGCAGTGCATGATGACTATCCTCTAAAACAGGAACAACATGGCAGCAGCAGTAGCAAAGGGAACGGAAAAAGTGTGGAGGAATATCACTGACAGAGTGGTATATGTAAAACAGTTAATGAGTGAAAATTGAGCAACGGTTGCATTTTGCAAAATGTACACTACACGATATTACTCTACTTGAACCATGACATGCCCTCAAGTAAGCATTGTATTCAGTTTTTCAATATCAATGATAGCAAAAAAAAGCGTAAGACCCCATGACATTAAGTTTTCAGCATATATGGAGTATTCTAGTCATTACTGTGAGAGATGTCAAACATTCTGCCTACACTGAACCCTGTATTGTCTGATAATTATATGCCAAAAGAAAGCAAATGTCAGCTACTTTCATGTACAAATCTGCAACATAAGTACCCACTCTCTGAATGGTAAATTACACTGCAGTGCATTTGTAATTCCAATAGATTGTGCATCACAGACATTAACATTGCTTTTATAAAACCCATACATAATTGCATATAACAGAGATGTATGCATTGCATGGTGCACTGAAAACGTTAACGTGTAGTCCAACATTGATTACTTAGATTTCAACCCATCTTAGATGGGTAGTACAGCAAGTGCCATTTACTGAGTCAGAGAGAATAATTCAGTCACAATTTAGCATAGAACACATGTATTGTATGACTTATGACAGCTACTACTTGTGTTATTGTGGCAGCTTTACGCATTAGTTCCAAGAAATAAAATACAAAATGTAAATTGTTGTAGTTATCTTTACTGGAGACAGTTGGCAGACGATGTTTTGCGCATTATCGCGGAGTCGGACTCTTGATTTTTCAGAATCGGACTTTATTGGCAGTGATCAGGAGATCGAGCAAGAGAGTTAGAAGCAGGCATCAGCTGATCAGACACCAGCCGATGCCGCGCCAGCGGATCTGCTGCCAGCTGAGTGCCTTCGCGCAGCCGATGCATCTACGGCAAGGTTTGCATGGGATAAATACACAGACATTGATCCGTTGAGAGCCGATCTGGCTACCGGAGTTTATAAGATGGCATGGCTTGCTGTTGGACACGACAGATCACCAGCTGCTGTACTTCAGGCTGCTCTCTCCTGATGCTGCTTTTCAGCTACTGTCAGACGAGACAAACAGGTAAGCAGAGATTTTTTTTGAATCGCGGGCTGCGTTTGCATCGTATTCTCGTTTTTCAAAGTGGAAACCCACAACGAAAGACGAGATGAAGCGCGCTGTGGCATTACAAATAGAGATGGGACAGAACTGGTGATATAACTTCAGGGAGCATTGGTCCAAACGTGTTTTGTCCCCTGGTGGCTTAGGTACGTGCTGCTGCAAAGCTTTATTCACTTCTGTAATAAACAGAAGCAAATCCCATGGGGTGAGCCAGGCTATAATGCCATACATAAAGTTCATAAAGTTTCAGAAGATGAAAAGAGGTGACAATACGGTTTTCATGCAGGCAGAAAACTTGGTGGCAGTGGCATGGCACGATGGCAAATGGGTGACTTGTCTCTCTACAGTACACACTAACAATATATGTGAGAAAGTGCAGCAACAGACAATTGAAAAATAGGCACCAAAGCAACACATATTGTAAGGAGTGCAATGTGGCAATGACTGAAATTGGCTGCTTTGAGCGAGATCAGACTTTGCTGTGTAAAATGTATGTGATATGTACAGTGGTGTGAAAAACTATTTGCCCCCTTCCTGATTTCTTATTCTTTTGCATGTTTGTCACACAAAATGTTTCTGATCATCAAACACATTTAACCATTAGTCAAATATAACACAAGTAAACACAAAATGCAGTTTGTAAATGGTGGTTTTTATTATTTAGGGAGAAAAAAAAAATCCAAACCTACATGGCCCTGTGTGAAAAAGTAATTGACCCCTGAACCTAATAACTGGTTGGGCCACCCTTAGCAGCAATAACTGCAATCAAGCGTTTGCAATAACTTGCAATGAGTCTTTTACAGCGCTCTGGAGGAATTTTGGCCCACTCATCTTTGCAAAATTGTTGTAATTCAGCTTTATTTGAGGGTTTTCTAGCATGAACCGCCTTTTTAAGGTCATGCCATAGCATCTCAATTGGATTCAGGTCAGGACTTTGACTAGGCCACTCCAAAGTCTTCATTTTGTTTTTCTTCAGCCATTCAGAGGTGGATTTGCTGGTGTGTTTTGGGTCATTGTCCTGTTGCAGCACCCAAGATCGCTTCAGCTTGAGTTGACGAACAGATGGCCGGACATTCTCCTTCAGGATTTTTTGGTAGACAGTAGAATTCATGGTTCCATCTATCACAGCAAGCCTTCCAGGTCCTGAAGCAGCAAAACAACCCCAGACCATCACACTACCACCACCATATTTTACTGTTGGTATGATGTTCTTTTTCTGAAATGCTGTGTTCCTTTTACGCCAGATGTAACGGGACATTTGCCTTCCAAAAAGTTCAACTTTTGTCTCATCAGTCCACAAGGTATTTTCCCAAAAGTCTTGGCAATCATTGAGATGTTTCTTAGCAAAATTGAGACGAGCCCTAATGTTCTTTTTGCTTAACAGTGGTTTTCGTATTGGAAATTTGCCATGCAGGCCGTTTTTGCCCAGTCTCTTTCTTATGGTGGAGTCGTGAACACTGACCTTAATTGAGGCAAGTGAGGCCTGCAGTTCTTTAGACGTTGTCCTGGGGTCTTTTGTGATCTCTCGGATGAGTCGTCTCTGCGCTCATGGGGTACTTTTGGTCGGCCGGCCACTCCTGGGAAGGTTCACCACTGTTCCATGTTTTTGCCATTTGTGGATAATGGCTCTCACTGTGGTTCGCTGGAGTCCCAAAGCTTTAGAAATGGCTTTATAACCTTTACCAGACTGATAGATCTCAATTACTTCTGTTCTCATTTGTTCCTGAATTTCTTTGGATCTTGGCATGATGTCTAGCTTTTGAGGTGCTTTTGGTCTACTTCTCTCGTGTCAGGCAGCTCCTATTTAAGTGATTTCTTGATTGAAACAGGTGTGGCAGTAATCAGGCCTGGGGGTGGCTACGGAAATTGAACTCAGGTGTGATACACCACAGTTAGGTTATTTTTTAACAAGGGGGCAATTACTTTTTCACACAGGGCCATGTAGGTTTGGATTTTTTTTTCTCCCTAAATAATAAAAACCATCATTTAAAAACTGCATTTCGTGTTTACTTGTGTTATATTTGACTAATGGTTAAATGTGTTTGATGATCAGAAACATTTTGTGTGACAAACATGCAAAAGAATAAGAAATCAGGAAGGGGGCAAATAGTTTTTCACACCACTGTATGTGAAATCATAGAGTATGCAGGCTCATACAACATGCAAGACAGTAACATTTGTCAAAAGTAAATATTTTTTGTTGATTTGATATGTTAAACAATTGCTTTGTGTTCTTTTTTAAAAAATGTTAGTTTTTGGAAAAATATTCAGCCCTGGGAGAAAAGAAACAAAAAAAAATTTTAGCCCTAAAAGAGTTAATATTACCATTAGGAGACAATGCACACAAAGTTGTTAAAACAGTAAAAACTTGATAGTTTAGGTCTATATAAAACAGCAATTATAGTAGGTGAAAGTCTGTAAAGTTTGCCAGCTAACAGTTCAAAGGATGGATATGCTGGAAGAGGTATCGGTGATAATTGTGGGTCTTTGCAGTGAATTATTGTGAGACCGCCTCCCTTCCCCAAAGAACAGGATTTAGAGATGCAGACAAACCCCAGAGGCTTGATTTAGATGAAAATAATCACCCGATTACTTCCAAGTGTCCGTAAAACATTAACAGTTCATCTATCCATCCATCCATTTTCCAACCCGCTGAATCCAAACACAGGGTCACGGGGGTCTGCTGGAGCCAATCCCAGTCAACACAGGGCACGAGGCAGGAACCAATCCTGGGCAGAGTGCCAACCCACTGCAGGACACACACAAACACACCCACACACTAGGGCCAATTTAGGATCGCCAATCCACCTAACCTGCATGTCTTTGGACTGTGGGAAGAAACCGGAGAGCCCGGAGGAAACCCACGCAGAAACGGGGAGAACATGCAAACTCCACGCAGGGAGGACCCGGGAAGCGAACCTGGGTCTCCTAACTGCAAGGCAGCAGCGCTACCACTGCGCCGCCCCACATTCCATCTAAATGTCTATAATAAAATCACCAATCAACAGAGCAGTTAGAGGTAGATCGGGTATTAAATAATCCAGACTTCAAACTGCCTATGGACGCATATTCCGGTGATTTTACCAGAAGAATCAGCACGTTATGATCAACATGTCTCTCAAAAAGGACAAGAGTGTTGTGGTGGACGGCCGGGGCCCATGCATGGCCGGGACGCCCCTTCAGTATATTTTCAGGGAGAGCAGCCATGGACTATTCAATATCTCCCCCTGGACGCTAGATGGCAACCCCGCTGAGTTGGAGCGGTGCCTCCGTCTCCTGCAGGGCTCCATGGGAATTGGAGTTTGGTGCAGCCCTGTTGGGTCCCGCAGGAGCTGCCAGGGGGTGCTGCAGCTGGGACTCCTGAGCCCTTATGGGCAGTGTTTTCACCACACGCGGAAGTGCAGCCGGAACTCGGCTATCAAGTACCCGGTGCACTTCCGGGTGCCTTATAAAAGGAGCCAGCAGCCACCACTGTGCAGGCTGAGTCGGGAGGAGGAGGACAACGCTTGCCGAGAGGAGTGGTGGAGAAGAGTGTGTTGTAGTGTGCTTTACTTTGGTTTATTTGGTGTGCTTAATGTTTGGGACTGTGTTATACCTGAGGGACACGGGAAAGACGTGGACCCCAGTCTGTGATGATGCGGGTTCGCTCCATTCTCCCATCTTGCATTTGGGGAGCCCTGAACCCGTCACCATCGGTAATGTCACCGATGAGCTTGGCAGTGAGGCATATCAAATGGAGCAAGGGAATGGTGTAATAGTGCAAAGTGCTTTTATTAAAATCAAATCAAAACAATATCCCAATAAATAGTGCAGTGACTTCCAAAAAGTCATTAAATAAAATCCATAAAGCAAGTGCTGAAGTGGAGGTTAAAAACACCATAGAAAAAAAAAAAATAATCCTTTAAAACAAGGTTAAAATAATGCTGGAAGCAGTCTCTTTAAAAACAAGCCGGTGTCTTCTTTTATCTGGCGGCTCCCCTGCTTCTCCCATCAGACTTCTCAACAGGGGAGTCGCCCTTCCTGCAGCTGACCTTACTACTGTCCGGTTGCCTTCTGTGCCCTGGCTCTGTATGGCTAGTTTACCGGACCGAGACTTGGGTTCCTTAACGGCCAGGTCGGTCACGCTGAGGATCACCTTCCCAAGACTCCATGACTCCCGCTGCCATCTCGGCCTTACACAGCCAGCCATCCTTCATCCCTGGTCACTCCAGCTCCTTGTTCGCTCAGCTGGAGCGACTGCTTCCTTCTGCCCCACCAAGTGTCGGCCAAACACCTCTGCTAGGTCTCAAGTCCAGCTGCCTGCCTGCAAGCACACGCTCGCTCTCGCTCTCTTGCTCACACCGGTTCTCTCTCCATACGGCTTCCTGCAACCTCCGTCTCTTTTCTCTTTTACTTCCTCATCCTTTTTTAGCCGCCTTGCGCTTCTATTTATGAAGAGGATGTGGCAGCTGTGGCAATTCAGCAGCCCTGGAAACAATCACAGATGTGGACAGTTTCTCACCTGTGCATTTAGGTGAGAAATGCCCACATCACAAATCATCTTGGGATCTGCTTCAGCCACACAATCACGCCCCCTCACAGCAATTATTTATTGAAAACTGGCCTTTGACGGGAGTTGTGGACCCGCTATACCACACAGTCGAAGAAGAAAAATTAATAATTTTTGGTTGATTTTTAACGTGCCTCTGTTATCAGTCTGTGTCGGGTCGGGCGCGTATATAGTGCCTTTTATCAACATGTCCTTCAGACCAAAGTGAAGGAATAGACTCCCTGTTAATCCTGCTCAGACAAAAACGACAATGAGACCCCCAGTGAATGTACTTTGGTCGTTGGAGAATGCCAAGGTACAGCAGGAGATCAGCAGGCAATTCATAGTTTGTCTGAAGTCGATACAATTCATCTGGTGAGTATTTTAGATTTGTAGATGTGACTGCACTAGATAGCAAAGTAGTCATAGTAATCCATGACAACCCAATTGAGGTTTATCATAGTAGATTTCCAGAAATCACCCAAGCAAATTCCAGATTGGAAGCAAAGCAATGTACCCCTTGTGTACCTACTCGGTCCAGCAGACCGTCACCACTGGGATTTCCACAAGTACTCAGCAATTGACAAGGGGCAGTTTCTACCACCTTTTCATCAAAGGAAGTTACTTGTGCAGGGAATCAGTGAGAATGGTAATAATGGTACAGAATTTGTGGCTTTAAATTACTGCTGACCAAAAATTATATCAGGTACGAGACTTCTGCACCATACTCACCTCACCAGAATGCTACTGCAGAATGACATTGGAGAGCACTATTTGACAAGGCCAGGTGCATGCTCATTGAGAGTAAACTCCCCAAAGTGCTATGGATGTATGAGGTACAAACAGCAGTGGTAATCAGAAACACGTGCTCCTGCAATCACACCAAACAGACATCATACTTTCTGTTGACAGGGAAAAATGTTTCTGAGATTCAAAAGTTTGGGTCAGTGTGCTATGCATACAAACAAGACAAAAAGAACTTAAACACTAGGTCTGAGAAAGGTATCTTGGTTGGCTATGACAAATATAGCCCAACCTACATAGTCTACTATCCAGATACTGGCACGGTCCTAAAGCACAGACTAGTGAAATTTATTGAGAAAAGTAGAATAAAGAGAGCACACAGACCGACCAGGTACAGGTTGATGAAAGCGATGATTATGACCTGAGGAGGGTTAACACTTGGCAGATTTTCAGAATTATTGGTAGTTCTGACATAACTGATGAAAAGCCAGTACAGGTTCATGGAAATCAAACTGGAGCAGGTAACCAAGACAATTCTCAAGACAATCCTGGTATATGCTATCCCAGCTGTGAGAACAGGAAACCAGTGTACTTGAATGATTATGTATTTGATGTAGACAACAACAACCAAATAGTTAATATTGATTATTGTTGCAGGATTATGAGTAATGTGCCACAAACATTCACAGAAGCCATAAATTCCAATCAATCCAAAGAGTGGAAGAATGCAACAAAGGAAAAAATGCACTCATTTAAAGAAAACAAAACTTTCACATTAACCACCTTACCGGAGGGTAAAAATGCAGTGGGGGGTTGATGGGTGTATGCTAATAAGAACAACCCTGATGGCTCTGAGACAAACAAAGCGAGGTATGTAGCTAACAGGTACAGTCAGGTGGCAGAGACTTTTTCTCTTACCATAATTATGACAAGCGTAAGAGTTTTGATTCAAATAACTGCACAGAGTGTTATGTTGTTACACCAGCTGGATATAAAAATTGCATACTTGCATGCACTGATAGACTGTGAAGTTTATATGGAACAGCCTGAAGGATTTGAGGTTGAAGCTGAGAAAGGAGAAAAATTTGAATGCAAATTGGAGAAGTCATTGTATGGGTTAAAACAATCAGGCAGGAATTGGTACAAAACATTATATGATCACTTGTGTAAAAATGGATTCATTCAAAATCCAGCTAAGCATTGTGTGTATACCAAAGAAACTAGACATAAGTAACTATTTTTTATTTGGGTTGACGATTTCTTACTAGCTGCATGTGATGAACAGGCAATGAAAAATGTAAAAGAAATGCTAACAGAGAAGTTTAGAATGAAAGACTTAGGAAAACGGAAGCATTTCTTAGGAATAAACTTTGAACAAGGAGAGGATTTTGTAAAAATGGACCAAAAGAGGTATATTAAGAAAACTTTGGAAAGGTTTGACTTGACAGAATGTAAAACAAAAGCGACACCTTGTGAGCAGAAGCTAGATTACAACCAGGAGTATAAGTTAGCTGATCCCAGAAAATTTAGAGAAGTAGTTGCAAGTTTGATCTATGTAATGACATGCACTAGACCAGACTTAAGTTTTGTGATCAGTAAACTGTCGCAGTACTTGTCCAAACCATGTGCCCACCAGTAGGTGACAGCAAAATATGTTACATTTGAAAGGAACTGCTGACTAATCTATATGTTATAGAAAATGTGAAGATCATTTAAAACTACTGGCCTATAGTGATGCAGATGATAGATGCAGCATGACTGGACACTGTTTCAGTGTAAGTAGAATGGAGGGACTAAATTTCATGGAAAACAAAGAATCAATCCACTGTAGCGTTATCTACATGTGAAGTGGAGTATATGGCACTTAACACCACAGTACAAGAGAGTATGTACCAAGGTTATTATAGTTTTGCCTTTTTATATTAGTTTTTATTTCCATATTTTTTCTGACCTTAATTGGAAATTCAGTTTAGTTTTAGATTTCCTTCATTGTGTATTTTTAGTTTTAATTTAGTTTTTATTTTACAAAGACATTTCTATTTCATATATATATATATATATATATATATATATATATATATATATATATATATATATATTAGTTTCAGTTTTAGTAATTATAGTATGGTTAAAGAGCTACGATTCAGTTTTTTTTTTTGTGTGACAATGACACAGAACTGTACACTTAACGGGTTTGGATATACAGTTATCCCTCGCTATATCGCGCTTCGACTTTCGCGGCTTCACTCTATCGCGGATTTTATATTTAAGCATATTTAAATATATATCGCGGATTTTTTGCTGGTTCGCGGATTTCTGCGGACAATGGGTCTTTTAATTTCTGGTACATGCTTCCTCAGTTGGGTTGCCCAGTTGATTTCATACAAGGGATGCTATCTATCTATCTATCTATTGGCAGATGGCGGAGAAGCTACCCAACCATAGCGCATATTACGTATTAAATAAAACTCCTCAAATATATTGGGAGCACGGGGGCTGTTCGCACCCCTAGAGGATACGGCCGCTCCTCAAAAAACACTGAAAGATTACCTTCACATTGCTCCCTTCCTTGCTGGGCTTACATGTAGCTGCTTTGTCAAGCGATATGCTTCCCGCACGGTGTTTCGCATACTAAAAAGATCAAACAGCACGTATTGATTTTTGATTGTTTGCTTTTCTCTCTCTCTTGCTCTGACATTCTCTGCTCCTGACGAAGGGGGTGTGAGCAGGGGGGCTGTTAGCACCCCTAGATGATACGGACGCTCGTCTAAAAATGCTGAAAGATTATCTTCACATTGCTCCCTTCCGTGCAGCTGCTTTGTCAAGTGACATGATTCCTACACGGTGCTTCGCATACTTAAAAGCTCGAACGGCACGTATTCATTTTTGATTGTTTGTTTTTCTCTGTCTCTCTCACTCTCTCTGACATTCTCTGCTCCTGACGGAGGAGGTGTGAGCAGAGGGGTTGTTCGCACACTGGCCTAGAGGATACGGACGCTCCTCTAAAAAAAATGCTGAAACACTACCTTCACATTGCTCCCTTCCTTGCAGCTGCTTTGCCCGGCGGTGCTTCGCATACTTAAAAGCAAAACAGCCCTATTGATTTTTGATTGTTTGCTTTTTTCTCTCTCTCTCTCTGACATGCTCTGCTCCTGACGCGCACTCCTTTGAAGAGAAAGATATGTTTGCATTGTTTTAATTGTGAGACGGAACTGTCATCTCTGTCTTGTCATGGAGCACAGTTTAAACTTTTGAAAAAGAGACAAATGCTTGTTTGCAGTGTTTGAATAAAGTTCCTGTCTCTCTACAACCTCCTGTGTTTCTGTGCAAATCTGTGACCCAAGCATGACAATATAAAAATAACCATATAAACATATGATTTCTACTTCGAAAGGTGAAAATCCGCGCGGGGGGTTCTGGAACGCAACACCCGCGATCGAGGAGGGATTACTATAATACAAGTTTAATGTTAGTGGAAGCTTACTACACTACACAACACACTTTACTATTTGGTTTTGTTTTTGTCTGATAAAAACAAGCATAATCAAAACCAGGTACTGAATATGAACAATTTTACACAATGTTATAATTTTTTTTTAATATTTTCTATATCATTTGTGCTGAACAAATCTGTGCTGAATGTTGGCACTTTTTTCTTTTCCTTTTATTGCCCAGAATGGGCAAATTTGTAATGAAAACTAGGTGCATTTTAAGGTGTGAGGGTTTTGTACTCTAAATGTCTACAGCACACAACATATTCTGCTCCAACGACAATGTGATTATAATGAATGCATTCAATATTGCATTCAAAAATCTCAAACACTGGGCTTTATTATTTTCTATCAGCCATATTCATCTCTGATTCCATCTCATGTACAAACAATTTATAGACAGAATTTTGCACCTGCAGGCTTGAAAAGATATTAAAAAAACAGAAAAGAGATTCTACTGTGTTCTGACAGGTGTGACCATGAAAATCATGGGGGCTAAGGAAGAACAGGGGTCTTAGGCTTGAATCAGTGTGCAGACCCCACCTAGCTGTATCGAGGGAAAAACAAGCATGTAGAGTGAAGGTTTGGGGCAGTGAGACTTGAATAGCCAATGCATAAGAACAGTAAACCCATAATGAGCAGAGCATGAGCAGGTAATAAGAGTATGGACAGGCACAAAATGACAGAGACAGTATCTGAGATTAAGAACAATAAATACATTATCTAAACCTGTTTATCCAGAGCAGGTCCGCAGGAACCTGGAGCCTACCCAAGCAGGTTTGGATGCAAGGCAGCAAAAATTCCTGGTATGCAATATGTATGATATGGCTGATGTTAAGAACAAGAAGAATATGATATTTCAACTATCTGTTTTGAGAGAGAGAGAAACATTGGAAAAATGGGCACAGATATTTTAAAACATAATTCTGCTACTGGATTATTTTCACAATATCAGGTATTTTGAGCTGTGAATATGAACTAAAAAACAAATTAATAAATATAGAATAAATACAAAAAAAAATTAGTATGTTAACGTTTCATCACTTGGCAGACTCTCTTCCCCCACCTACCTGTAGTTCAGTGGAGACATTGCCAACTTGGGAATTTTACAAGGTTTGTATCGCTTTAGATAGATTTTGTTGTTAAACGACGTTTTTAAAGCAAAAGTGATTGGTCAGCAACAATATGCTGATCTTGTATGATGACTTACTCAATCTCTCGATCAGTGCCGTTTTATTTTCAAAAATCGAGAGTGGTCTCCCCTAGACTTTCTCGTGTACAGTACTCGGATATGGGGATGGATATTTGAGGAGTAAACTGTAAGACAATGATTATATTATGTACATTAAAGAACCATCAAAAACAAATCAAATCAAATTAATAATATATTGAGCAATTATTATAAAAGTAAAGTTGAATAAATCAAGACTCTGCAGCTGCAGGAACAAAAAAAAATCGAGTATGTGCTCTGGTAAAATACCACTTCCAGTTAATGGACTTGGCCCAAAAGTTAATACAGATCTACAATTCTGGTGTAACAGCCACATGCCAAATTTCATCCATCTATCTAGTTGTGATATTGAGATATCGTGTTTACACACACAGACATCATTCCAAAAAATGGTATTTTCAGACTCAGGGAGGTCTACAATGTCAAGATTCAACAAAATGTTGAGGTCAAATTTTACTCATGATTACTATACTTTCTCTATACTTCGTATACTTCATGTGCGAAGTGGTAAGTGAATTACTGTCCACAAAAAGCTGGCACCTGAGAAGTAAACTGAAATGTTACTCACTCGTGATTTTTCTGTCCATACGGTAAAGGTTTTGTTGATCAGCACATTCCGATTTCATGCGTTTGAATTACATCTTGATGTACACTAAGTGCAAAGAAAGGCGGCACGTAAATCACTTTCTATTTCACATGCTTTACACGCGTATTCTGCTTGCTCTGTCACCACAAATGCTGTGTGAACAGCCGCCCTCCATCACCAGCCACCACTCATTGGATGAATACGTGCGGGTGGCTCGTAGTGGATGACTTTCAGTTTTAGAGTTAAAAGTTATAAGGGTTAAAAACTAACAGCAAGAATATTCATTCAAAAACGAAAACTAAAATTATTTTAGTAAATTATTATTTTATTTCAGTTAGTCTTTCCAGCTACTTTAATATATTTTGTTTAGTTTTAGTTTTTCATTTCAGTTTTGTTAATTATTTAATTTCAGTTTACGAAAATGTTTTTGTAATAATAGTTTCAGTTTTGAATTTAGTTTTCGTTAACTATAATAACCTTGGTATGTACCTCATCCAGCTGTTAAAAGGAATATAAGGTGAAATTCAACATGAACCAGTGGAAATGTATGTGGATAACCAAGACACAATTGCTCTAGCAAAGAACCCTGTAAGCAGACAGAGGTGCAAAACATATGGACATTTAGGTATCATTTTATGAGAGCAATGTTAAATGATGGAAAAATTAAACTGAAGTATTGTCCAACAGAAGAAATGGTTGCTGACATTATGACAAAACCTGTAACAATGATGAAGCTGCAAAAGTTCACAGGATTTATATTTGGCATGTAAATTGAGAAGTCTGTTTTGTTTTCATGGAAGGTCTGGAAGACTGTTGTAACAGGAATGCATAGCAATGTGAGAGCAAGTGGAAGTGTTAATATATAACTGTAAAATGCTCTCATTTGCAAGATATGTTCTCTTGTTTATTACGTGATTTTGATGCACAGTGATGCGCATATGCATGTAAACTTGTGTGTTTATAAATTAAAAAAAAGACTGCAAGAATGGTGTGTTCCCTGGTTGAGACGTTTCAGAGAGTGTTGCAGTTATTGCTCCTTCGTCAGCATATTACCCTGCGTATATCCAGTATATACAATAATTTTCTTGCTGTTGCACTGACATTTAGTCTGCGTGTCAACATACACTTTATTATGATGTTCCTTCATTACTAAACCCTCCTTTCCCCTGAGGGTCTCTGAAGATACTGTATCAAAATACACAAAATGTATATCACAACTCATCTTTTCACCCAAAAATATCAGCACTGAAAAGTACTTTGTCTGATGCATCACCCATAATTGGTCCTTTTCTTTTAAATTTGATGCATAGCATCAATGTCTTAATATATTTTAAGAGAACAACTAGAAGATCAAATTTACTCTGTACATACATTACACAGAAAACAGTTACCTTTGCTGAACCCATTATCTTTGGAAAAATGTATGACGAACATCCTTCTGGACTCTGTCCTAGCTGGCTAAAAGGGGTGTGAAATGTAGCCTGTAAATAAGCAGATGCAAACAGTGTTAAATGTTTTACACCTTTGATTAAAGCATGACTTACTTCATGATTATTATCATTCTCAATACAGCTTTAGCTGTTGTTTCTTATAGCATCTAGACAGTGATATGGTAGTTTTGTATTTTAGATATAATACAGTAAAATGTGCAAAAAAAAAAACAAATTTGAGTGGAGATTCCAATTAATGTGGTAAATAAGCATCCATCCAACACCGACATCTTATCACTGCCTCAATTATTCAACTCCTTCCAAAATATCCAACTTCTCCCTGTTCCACAGGCCACAGCAAGGGTACTTATTCTTACCTGCCTCTCACCTTTTTTATCCATGTGGCCATCGACAGCTAATGCTGTGTGCTTACCATGCCACTAAATGTCAATCAACTCGATAAGGCAAGTGTATGGGCATGCTGACCACAGTTAACAAGCAGGGTAAGTCAAAAAAAAAATATCCCACTGTGATATTCTCCACCACAGTTGGGTTGGGCCCACGTATTATTTGTGAATTTTCATATTTGTGCAGGATTTCTACCCCTAACTACCATGGATGTTTAGGAGTGTGTTCATTTTAATTTACACAAACTCTTTAATGATATTTTTATAAGAAAATATCAAGCTTATCAGAAAATTCACTTGGTCAGGTTTATGGCTGTTGCTGGTGTGGGCTTCATGTTTGTATGAGTGTATACAGGAGACATGAGCAGAATTCAAATTACAAATGTCACACACATCTGATGCTTTAATTTTCTAAATTTTTCCTTCCTTTTTAAAATGATCACAAATATAAGGCTATGTTTATGATATTAAACTTTCAATTTAAAACTATTATTCTAGAATTCCTAAAAAAAGCCCTTATTCTGTTTTTTTCAACCTACCTCACATAATAAAGCTGAAAATATTTGCTTTACACTTAAAAACATTAATAAATGTCTGGATCATGTGAAAATTTTAAAGCAGTAACTAAACACGTTTTATTTTGGAATGACATGTAGTTGTCCTGGGCTTCCATAACAACTCAACAGTGCCACAGGCTGATCGCCTCCATGCCTCATTGCATTGATGCAGTAATTCATGCAAAAGGTCTTATGTAATATTCCAATTTTCTGAGATACTGAATTTTGAGTTTTCATTACCTGTAGGCCATAATCAGCAAAATGAAAAGAAATAAATGCTTGAAATATCTCACTGTGTGTAACAAACCTATATATGAGTTTCACTTTTTGAATTTAATTACTGAAATAAATTGACTTTTCGATGATATCCTAATTTATTGAGATGCACCTGTGCGTGTGTGTGTATATATATTATATATATATATATATATATATATATATATATATATATATATATATATATACACACACACATCCATAAAAAACACTTCTTTAGAATCAAACAATACTCACCCTGTCAGTAGCATAAACAATGTCAAACAATCCAAGCAAAGTGACAGACACTCCAACAGCAGGACCATTAACCAATGAAATCAATGGTTTAGGAAAGTCAATGAATGAATTTACAAAGTTTCTGTAAGCAAAAATTATATATCAGTATGTATATATTTATTGATAAAATGCACTTATCTATTTTACTGCTGGAAATGGCATTTAAATGCTATTATTCTACCTACAATGCATGTTTCTTATTTTTCCAGACAATGGATGACAAATCTTGGTTTAAGAATATGCCCAACTCTCAATCTAATTGAAAATTGATGGCACTATTTAAAAACAGTAGTTGAAAAGTGTCATCTGTCTAACCTAAATAACCTAGACCAAGTGTTCCTTGAAGAATAGGACAAAATAACTATTAAACAGTTTGCAAAGCTGGTAAATACTTACCCCAAAACACTCATAGCTGCAATAACTGAAAAAGGTCTCAGTAAAAATATTAAAATTGTGTAGATAAAATATACTAAGATTTTTTTCTAATTTAAAACAGTATCATATTTGAAAACTTGAGTCAAGGGTCAAAATATAAATATATAGCACAGTCACTGAAAATGGACTCTACTAGGCCCACAAGAAGTTTGTGAACACAGCACGGAAACATTTGGGTTTTCCAGACACCTGAAGTATAAAGGCACTAGTAAGTCTTGACAATATCCAAAATGCTTTGTATCTACTTCAGGTTGTCAGTGATGACGACTTCAAGAATTGTAATATTGTTAAACCTCTTAAACGGCACACCTCCAAAATAGTTGGAAATGTGATCTGCCTTATGCTTCCTGAAATCTATGAACCGATCCTTAATCTTGCTGATATTAGGAACGTGACTCATTTTATATATCAGAAGATGAACCTGTTCCTTGTAAGATGTGTATCCAAGCAGAGATGCTAGCTTTCTGGAAATTAGATTATTTCTAAGAAAAATATTTAGTTTCAAGGCAACAAATTTTTCTCTCCCACTGGTGGCAAAAGTAGAAAATACAACTTCATGAAACTAAAATGAAGGATTGCTCGGCTTGTTTCCTTTTTAAATTCAGCTAGCTCAAAGTCTTCAGGAAGTTTAACTGAAAGAAGTCTATTAGAGGAGAAAACACATGAATTTACTTGAAAAGTAAATAGATATTTTCAGTTTGGTGACTGAGGCTGTAACATTCTTTTTGCCCGTTTCTACTTAAATATGTAAACAAAGTATGGTAATCCTTATCATAGTAACAATGCCTCATTTGCATCTATAAACACTCAGTGTTGCAACACAGTGTTAAATTTCCGCTATTAGCAAGCAAACACTTCTTCGGCTTTCACAAAAAAGCTATGTTCACTGACTGTTCACAGATAGCAACACTTCAAACACTGTAACAACTGGCAGCTACTGTGTGTTCACAGACATTAGTACTGCACTTAGCAATGACTGCAACATTCTGCCTTATCATGATTAAGCCTATGTATGGTATCATTAAACAAATATAATGATGGAATTGGAGCCATGACTGGCTACATAGCCACAGGTAAAAAGGACTTCAAATGCAAGCTCAGCACACTACCCAATGAGGTCTGGTGTTGAGGATCAATATGAAAGAAACAATTCTTCTAATCCGACCATTAAATTTGCTTTGTTTCTACTGTGGAGAAAATGGCTTTAAAATACAAAAAACAAATACAGCTAAATTGCACACTGTAATAATATATGAAATAATAATATTTTTCTATATTACCCACCTGTAATTGTGGTAAATATTTTGTTGAGTCCAACCAATTTTGTTTTTAACTAACAAAAAATTCCTATTGTTACTATAGTATTTTTGTCCAAAGCCAAAATAGTTAGACCCACAGACATTAGAAATAACATTGGTTACTACTTCCCAAAATGTCACAGAGTCTTGAAGCATAAGATGTACTCTAAAATTTACTGGTGAACTAAAAGCTTATTACTGTAACTTCAAAGGCAAAAGCTAATGCCAGCCAGCTAAATTCAAAGGTAGATTATGCAGCAGATAAATTCACATGTATTCATACCAGGACTATTTATAGTCAACAGTCAAACTGACACGATGCATTCAAACTATGAGTAATTAAAAAAAAAAAAAAAAAAAGATATTTTTCTTCCAGAAATTTTTGACTGGCAGACTGAAATGACATTATTATGATGCAGATTTTTTTTGTGAGTAAAAAACTGTATTAACGAATATTTGCCAATAAAACATTTTAACTGAGTACGCCAACATTGCTTTTCTGCAATTCCTGTAATTTTCAAATTGGGCATAGGATGTCATTCAGTCACTCATTTTCTAACCCACTTAGTCTTGAACAGGGTCCTCACCATTAATACCTACGTACTGTACAAAGGTATAAAGTACCTCATTTACTTTAGAAAAACACAGACAGGGTGAACTGGTGGCTAAGAATACATCAGCCTCAGCTGTTGGGCAACACTTTCCTTTCAACGCAAATTAACCTGGTGAGCAAACAGATTTACCCAACTTTTTTTTTGTTGACTATGTGGGAAGGCTGTTGTTTCAAAAGATTCACAAAAAACAAACTTGAATGGTTATGTGCACATACAACATCCAGGGGTCTCATGTATAAATGGTGCGTACGCACAAAAATGTTGCGTAAGCCTGTTTCCACGCTCAAATCGCGATGTATAAAACCTAAACTTGGCGTAAAGCCACACACATTTTCATGGTAGCTCAAACCCTGGCGTACGCAAGTTCTCCGCTCAGTTTTGCAAACTGGTGGCACCCAGCGTCACAGCAGTGCTACTGTTCCGGTGTGATTTCCCTTTCATTTTCAGATCCCCATTCCTGATGCGGCTTTATAAATACACTGAAATTAACCGCATATTGTTTATTAGTTTAAGGCATCTGATTGTAATTAATCTGTAACAATATAATGGTCCACGGAATAGCCAAACTATTCCAAATACCATAGGTGCTTTAGCGTTGTTACTCTCATTGCACCACTCAGAGCAGCTGATCGTAAAGAGAATTATCGGTATATAGAATCAAGCACAAGCTGCTTCAGCCATTCACTATTTGAACTGCTCTCATCCGACAAACGCTTCAGAGCCTTTCCTGTACGGACCTCGCGGTTCAGAAACAGTTTCATCCCAAGAACTATAAACGCACTTAATCAATCCATCAAGTGCTCCTTGTAGAACTATTTGTGCTTACAAGTACAATTACCTCACTGTAAACTTGCGATACAATTATAATATTGCAAACCTGCGCCACTTTATAAAGCACATATTTACATATGATGACAATATAATTTTTAAGATGAAATGCAGCAAAATGTTTATTACATTATACAGATAAAATGTTAACGTCATTTAAATAACCTATATCGTTAATAATTAAACATGTGAGGACAGAGTGTCACAGTGCTAGCAATGAGCTGGCTCCCCAATTATTCCTGCCTCACACTGTATTCTTGCTGGGGCTGGCGCAACACTGCAGAAAGACAGATGCTTACAGATGGCTTAACATCTATTACAGAGCTGATTGTGTGGCGATTGGTTACTTTGAAAAAGAAAAGGAAGAACAGAAATTGGGGGTTAGTACGTTTGAAAGAGACAGTACTGCTGCAATAAATTATTTCATCGAAGGTCGCGCATGGCGCAGCAATCACCTTGCGGAAGGCATGAACAATCTGTGGACAAGGCGCCTACTCGTCACTATCACTGCGCCACCGTGTTCCCATGTTTAATAACATGCTTTAACTCCTATCATCACGAAAATGATATCACGTATACATCACAGTATTTAATTATTCAGAGAGCTGTAATATTATGAATGTAATGGATTCTGTGTCCTGTCAGAGGAAGAGAAAGCCAGTTTAAGAAGCAGGTAGTGCACATAGAGCACATAGAAGATCAAATACAAAACGAAGCATTTAACGTGCTACTTTAGTTACGATGGGATTTGAGAAACTAGTAAATTAAACGATTTTACGATGAAGTTTATGATGTTCTACTTTAATGACAAAATAAACTACGCAATTAAAGTGGAAATTTTGAGATTAAAGTTGACATTTTGTGCTTTTTTCCCCACTGTGCGCCTAATTTTGTTTTTCTTGTTGTACCCTAATAAGCGTTCCTATGACACTCAGACAGTGGGCTACGACTCGCCTTTTCATGGCGATTTTGATATCTGGCTACTTCTTTTTTATTTCGGGCACTGTGCGACTTTGTGAACTTGAACTTTCGAGTTTCTCTGATACTCTATGTCACTCAATCAACTTCCTTTGTTGATTATACTGTATCATTGTTTAAACCAAGAAATAGTAAGTTTTTCCTTGCCTCCACTAGGTATTCACTGAAATTCTTCTATTTTCTCCCGTGCTTTTGCCATTGTCTTTTCACAGAAGGCTGAGCTTAAGGGCTATTTATATTGATTTGCATATTCAAAGAGATGTAATTCTGGGAGGAGTTGGGGTGGGACAGCAGGCATGTGCATGTGCGTTACTTTTCACGCTGACTGGGATTTATGTAGTGGAAAAAAGTGGAAGTTGCCGTTCGCACAGATTTATGCATCTGGATTTTTTTGTGCGTGCGCACATTTCCACTTTTGTCCGTACGCCATGATATAGTGTGAATTCTACGCATGCCGTTGTAGATGAGGCCCCAGATGACTATGGAGGCTACAGCCTTATGCAGATACAAAAAATATGAGGTGATGAATTCAGAGATTGGGCAGCCAGTTGTGTTCATTTAAAAATCCAATCTTGATTCCATTCACACATTCAGACTGACTACAGCGCACTTGCGGTTTAGGATATAGCAGTCACAATTGCAGCATTATAGAATATCTTCTACCTTTTATCTTTTCTGTGGGCTTAACTGTCAGTAAAAATATAAAGCACACAAAACAGTCCATGTACCATGTTGAACCCCTAGAGTAGAGGAAGTTGTCAGAATGCTAATTTGCATGTTGTTTTGGAAAATGTAATTGTATTTGTGTCTTTATGCTAAAAAAGCATTTAAAGTTTCTAGAGTAAAGGTAATGTGTGTATACTACTTTTACAGCCTACATGTTTACAATCAGGATACAAGTGCCTATTGTAGATAAAATGTAGCTCTACACAGGAGACATTTCATAAATTTACAATGCAAATTAACCGAGTTCATACCTGTAAACAAAAATATATTCTATAACAAATAAATTAATTCACCTTTTGACTGTGTGTACAAAGACAAAATACAAAAATAAGTCAGTAAAATATACACAGCTACCGCTGGGTAATAAACTTTTAACCTTTTCAGTATATCTTAAAAGTAAAACTCACAATTCATTTCTGCACAGAAGCACTAAAAGAAGAAACAAGATGTCTTATCAGACCAAGATTTCTTTGAAAAATTGAAGCTGGCTTCAGACTAAGCAACTATGTCTTTCTCAGAATGAAAATCATTCTTTCATGTTACAGATTACAAATGAAAAGCATCATTAAAACATATTACCCATACCTAAGCAGTTCTCCTGAATCTTTAGCCATATGTTTAATGTTATCAGGAGGAACATTCATAAAATTATTTAAGTCATTCCCGCTGCAGTAATAGTCACCATTACCTGAAAATGGAAGATAAGATCATGTTACAAAAAAGAACACAAAGATTTACCTACAGAGCAGAAGTTTCACATTTTTCTTACTTTGTGGAAGGCACAACTACTATATTTTTACAATTTAAAAAAATCTAACTGTATTTGAGTTCTTTGGTGAAATCTGCTTCAGTTAACTAGTTTCAGCACACATATTTGAAAGTATTACTTTAACAAGCAAAGCCAGTTAATCCAAAAATACTTAACTTGTTAAATAAAATTGGTGTTAATACAAACAGTAATGTGTTTAAAAAGTCACTTTATTTTTTTGTTTCTTATTTGCATTTATGAATCTCTGCCCCATTTGTGTTTACACAATCTGCCTGTGATGAAACGATTATCTTGGTACTCAGATTTTCATTTTACAGTGAACCCTCGTTTATCACGATTAATCCGTTCCAGACTCTACCACGATAAATGAATTTTCGCGAAGTAGGATTCTTTATTTATAAATCGAATATTTTCGCAGTTAAAGAGTATAGAAAACCTGTTTACAACCTTCTAAATACGTTTAACATTATTAGAGCCCTCTAGACATAAAATAACACCCTTTAGTCATCATTACACTCGTATTACCCAATATATTAGACAAAATAAGACATATTAGACGTTACAAATATCATATTATTATTATTATTGTACTGTACATTTAATTACACACACATACAGTTCTTACACACAACCACTAACCTATGAAGGCACGAGCTCAGTAGGAGAGTCTTCGGGTTGTAAGCTGGAGCGCTGATCGCACCCTCAGAGGACACAGAAGCCCCTGGGAAAACCGCTGAAACAGCTGACAGTCTACCTTCACATTGCTCCTTACCATTCTTACTTGCGCTATAAACCTCTCATGCGGTACTCCGCTTACTTAAAAGTATTGTGCAGCGCCTCTCAGCTTTGGAATTGGTTATTTTGTTTCTCTCTCTCTCAGTCATTCTCTGCTCCTGGCGGAACTGTCATCTCTGACTTGTCATGGAGCACGTTTAAACTTTTGAAAAGAGACAAATGTTTGTTTGCAGTGCTTTGAATAAAGTTCTTTTTTTCTACAACCTCCTGTGTCTCTGTGCAAATCTGTGACCCAAGTGTGACAAGGTGGTGCAGTATCTTCAGCAGGTGCGTCGTTGTCTTCTTCCGCTGAAGGAGTACTAGGAATAGGCAGTGGGTGTCTGGGTGCACGGCTGAAGAACATCTTGATAGGCAGTTGCAGGCGCTGTCTTTTCATATGCGTGAGGAGGCTTTTGTAGGGTATTGCCATCTTTGATCATATCCAAGAGTTTCACCTTCTCCTGGATGGTAAGCATCTTCCTCCGGCGCTTAGTTTCATTGCCAGAAGGCTTAGAAAAAGCAGCACGTTTAGGAGCCATCGTGGGGCTTAGATAAAAGTTCTCAGAAAGCGCATGCGTAGTGACATAAACGTGTATGAGAAAAAAATCGCGATAGAGTGAAGCCGCGAAATTCGAAGCGTGATATAGCGAGGAATCACTGTATATACAGAAAGAATGATTAGGTTGAAATTGGTACTTATGCGCGTGTGTGTGCCCTCACCACTCTGCAATAGTCTGGTGTATTCATAGGGACAAACACTGACAGATATGACTCATCTTTCTGCAATGCTAATCAGGAATTCATAAGTGATAGAAAACTAATTTATGAGAATGAACAATAATGAAATGAATGCAATGTTTTTCTGTACAACACAAAATATACATTGCCCAATCTGGTTTACACCTACATCCTACAGAAGTGCAGATTAGGTGAACTGATGGCTTTAAATTAGCCCAGGTTTGAAAGAGTGTGACCACGGAAGAATGTTAGTCCATCCAAGATTAAGCCTTCCTTTGTACTCAATGTCCTTTAAATTTATAAATTCGCAATTACACAGCTAGAATACTCCTGTCCCAGCATGCACGGACAATAGCAAAATAAACCCAAAACATGGTGCTAAGTTATTCGATTATTCACAGCCTTTATGGTCCTAGTTAAAGTTCATTATTGTCTTTACACCAGTAAAAGCATTGCTCATTTACTACTTTCAAAAGCTACAATATACCTGTCAGAACAGTTAACACAGAGTCTTCTTCAGCAGCTTGTTTTAGCGCCTGCATGATCTCCTTGTACATCTGTTTAAAGAAGATTCATTACAATGAAACCTTGTTTTACATTTATACACATTAATTGTAAAGTCTTCTAAAATATAAAGCCAAACTCAACACTCGTGTTTCAACCACCATCTGTTAATCCAGATTCAAATGAACGAGATTTAATATGGGTGTTCAAATAACCTAAATTGTAACTGTTGAACTATGGTTAACATAATAAGATATGCAATCCCATGGAGTAAAAAATATCATATAACAGTTGCCCTTGGCATTCTGTTACCTCATTTGTTTGTCAGCTTTATGTATGATTTGGTTGCAAGGGATGAGCAACCAGAGGAAAAGGAAAAAAGAAAGAAAAACACTGCATAACTAATTTTCCATACAAAAAATGTAGATTTTCTTACCTCTGGAGACATTTCTTTCAGCTAGTATGAGTCTTGTATTGTTTAAACGTCTTGTCAAACAGTTGACTTGATAGTTTGAACACAAACTGCCCTTTTTCTCATATGGGCACAGCCCTGCTTTCTCCCTTTATACTTTAATTGCTACAATATATGTATTTAATGGCAAACAAGAGCTTGGGAAGAGGTTTATCCAAGCTTACTATTTTACACATCTTATAATTTACTTTGCACCTACTAAAAATGCAATATACAGATGCTGGTCATAAAATTAAAATAGCATGACAAAGTTGATTTATTTCAGTAATTCCATTCAAAAAGTGAAACTTGTATATTAGATTCATTCATTACACACAGACTGATGTATTTCAAATGTTTATTTCTTTTAATGTTGATGATTATAACTGACAACTAATGAAAGTCCCAAATTCAGATTCTCGGAAAATTAGAATATCAATTAAGACCAATGCAAAAAAAGGATTTTTAGAAATGTTGGCCAACTGAAAGGTGTGAACATGAAAAGTATGAGCATGCACAGCACTCAATATTTAGTTGGGGCTCCTTTGGCCTGGATTACTGCAGCAATGCGGCGTGGCATGGAGTCGATCAGTCTGTGGCACTGCTCAGGTGTTATGAGAGCCCATGTTGCTCTGATAGTGGCCTTCAGCTCTTCTGAATTGTTGGGTCTGGCGCATTGCATCTTCCTCTTCACAATACCCCATAGATTTTCTATGGGGTTAAGGTCAAGCGAGTTTGCTGGCCAATCAAGAACAGGGATACCATGGTCCTTAAACCAGGTACTGGTAGCTTTGGCACTGTGTGCAGGTGCCAGGTCCTGTTGGAAAATGAGATCTGCATCTCCATAAAGTTCGTCAGCAGCAGGAAGCATGAAGTGCTCTAAAACTTCCCGGTAGACGGCTGCGTTGACTTTGGACTTCAGAAAACACAATGGACCAACACCAGCAAATGACATGGCACCCTAAACCATCACTGACTGTGGAAACTTTACACTGGACCTCACGTATTACCCAACGTGGATTCTGTGCCTCTCCTCTCTTCCTCCAGACTCTGGGACCTTGATTTCCAAAGGAAATGCAAAATTTACTTTCATCAGAGAACATAACTTTGGACCACTCAACAGCAGTCCAGTCCAGTCCTTTTTGTCTTTAGCCCAGGCGAGACGCTTCTGACGCTGTCTCTTGTTCAAGAGTGGCTTGACACAAGGAATGCGACAGCTGAAACCCATGTCTTGCATACGTCTGTGCGTGGTGGTTCTTGAAGCACTGACTCCAGCTGCAGTCCACTCTTTGTGAATCTCCAAAACCCATTCAAAAATGTGGGGTTTCACAATCCTCTCCAGGGTGCGCTTATCCGTATTGCTTGTACACTTTTTTCTACCACATCTTGTCCTTCCCTTTGCCTCTCTATTAATGTGCTTGGACACAGAGCTCTGTGAACAGCCAGCCTCTTTAGCAATGACCTTTTGTGTCTTGCCCTCCTTGTACAAGGTGTCAATGGTCGTCTTTTGGACAACTGTCAAGACAGCAGTCTTCCCCATGATTGTGTAGCCTACAGAACTAGACTGAGAGACCATTTAAAGGCTTTTGCAGGTGTTTCGAGTTAATTAGCTGATTAGAGTGTGACACCAGGTGTCTTCAATATTGAACCTTTTCACAATATTCTAATTTTCCGAGATACTGAATTTGGGACTTTCATTAGTTGTCAGTTATAATCATCAACATTAAAACAAATAAACATTTGAAATACATCAGTATGTGTGTAATGAATGAATCTAATATACAAGTTTCACTTTTTGAATGGAATTACTGAAATAAATCAACTTTGTCATGATATTCTAATTTTATGACCAGCACCTGTAAATATTGAATTAAGAGAGAAATGATTAAGCTAACTGGCAAAATTCTGGTATAATTTTTTTATTATAGGACACATGCATATAACTTTAATTCTAATAAAATTATACAAGTTGGCTAAAAATACCATTTACAGTAAAAGGCTGCTAGGTTAATGAAAAACTAAGCAAAGTCTGGAATACAGTTTCTCTCACCTCAACAGTAATGGCATTTTTCTTATTAGGTCGGTTTAAACGAATGGTAGTGATGTTGTTTTCAGTGGTCAACTGGATTGTCTCATATTTTGATGTACCATCAACAGCAGAGTCTGCAGTCTGGTTTGGGGCTTCAGCCAACATCAAAGATGACACAAGATCAACATATTTATGTCTTGCCTGCTCCTATTAAAACAAGAAATACTGCATTCAGTCCCAATATAGCCAACTTTTATGTATTCAGTTTCAAAGATCCTTTCATCTTCTCTATTACATTTCCCATTTAGTTCTTATATCATCAAACGGTGCTGATTTATAGAAGATGAATTTATGATTTAGGAGGAGACTTAAAAACTTTATTAGATTTTCAAGAATGTGTAGTTCTAATTGATGATACACACTAACATGTTCCTCATATTCCTTTTTTAAACATTACTGCATTTATTGAACTAGATATATTTACATTGTTTCAGAAACCTGTGGAGGGAAATACTTTAATAACATGCTTCACATTTAGGACAATTCATTAACAACCTACCTCTCTCACAATGTTTTAATTTTTACACACTTGTTTCCAAAACCATCAATTTACTAAATTTGTTTTTAGGGGTAAAATTGTTTTTAACACTAGAATCCCTGAAGTCAGTGAAAATATTTGTAATGTCAGGCCACCTTAAATTTCCTCACAGCTCCTCATCAGTGTCTTTGTTGTGCAAATGTGTCAATCAGCAGTGGCAGCAGGCAGCCAGCTCACTCATCCCCCACCAAGGCAGCTGAAGTCAAATCAGACACAATATTCTCAGAGCTGAAGTTTCTTTATCTGGGAGTGAGGTGCCTGTAATTGTATAGGGTAAATCATATATTGTTATTTGGAATACATACACTTCATGTGTGTTCCTTGTCTACAATGATCTGTATAAATGTAGGATGACAGGAAATGCAAGACAAGAAATGTTGAACACATAATTAAAACATACTTTTTCATGTTATAGTAATAATGACAAAATGCTGACGTGAAGTGTATAATGTGTGAAGACTGAAGTCCAAATATCAAACAAGTACTTTCACAAAAGGTAAAGTAAAGTAAGTGCACTTTTATTCTTTTTTTCTAAGTCTTGCTTCCTGAAAAGTTTTTGCTGATTGTGACAGGTACCTACTGGGTATGCGCAAATATCTTTTGGTTTTACTGCATCACGTAGGAACTCTGAGATTTATACATTTATATGTTTACTGACAATAACGTATTTAGTCACATTTGTTTCACATAAGCTATTAAATTCAACAGAATTAAAAGTGTTTTGCTCCTGATTTTCTTTTTATTCAATGTCTGGTGCATCACGTTGCAGTGTCCAACAGTAGTCAGCAAACATTGATGGATTCCAGTTGCCCTGGTATCGTTTCTCCATAGTAGCAATGTCCTGGTGAAACCTTTCACCATGTTCATCACTGACAGCACCGAGATTTGTGGGGAAGAAGTCCAAGTGTGAGTGGAGCAAATGAATCTTGAGTGACATGTTGCACTTCATTGTCTTGTATGCTTTGAGAAGTTTGTCTACCAGCTGAATGTAGTTTGAGGCTCTGTTAATTGCCCAGAAAATTGTCAACAACATCTTTGAAGGCTTCCAGGCAATTTTTTCCAGCCAAACTAACAGATCTTCAAATCGCTTGTCACTCATAACATGTCTGATCTGGGGGCCAACAAAAATGCCCTCTTTGATCTTGGTGTCAGATATTCTTGGGAACATCTGTCTTAAATAATGAAAACCTTCACCTTCCTTGTTCAGTGCTTTCAGGAAATTCTTCATGAATCCCAGTTTTATGTGAAGAGGAGGCAAAAATATCTTTGCCGGGTCGACAAGCGATTCATATGCCACATTTTTCTGTCCTGGAACTAACTTTTTACAGAGTGGCCAGTTCTGTCGAGAACAGTGCGACTCTTTGGCACGGCTGTCCCATTCATAGATGAAACAACTAATAACAGAGCAACAACTTTAAGGTCTCCACAGATATTCCAGTTGTACCTGCTATACTGGACGTGCTTCAGCAACAGTTCCATATTCTCAAACGTTTCTTTCATGTGTGCAGCATAGCTAACAGGTAGTGAAGGATAAACATTGCCATTGTGCAGAAGAACAGCTTTCAGACTTAACATTGACGAATCAATGAAGAGACGCCACTCTTCTGGGTTGTGATCACAACCCAAGGCCGAGAACAAATCCTTTAATGTCACAACAGAAACAGACTGTCGACTTGTGCAAAAAAATTGGTTATATCATGTTGTCGGCCTCGAAACACAGAAATTTTCATACCTTCTGACAGCAAACACCATTCCTGCAGTCTCAAACCCAGCAGCTCAGCTTTTGACAAACCCAAATCTCTGACCATAACTTTCAATTCTGACTGTGTTATCAGATGTGGATCGCCTGATGAGCATGGTTCAAAATCCGGGTCAATGTCACTGTCAGTACCCTGCATTGGAGTTTCTTCATCTGGTTCGTCTAAGGTCCAATCCTCTGGTGGTTTCAGAATTGGAAGACTGTCGTCATGTGGCACGGGTCTCATTGCTGAAGGCAGATTAGGATATTCAATTGACTTCTTGTTTTTGGCAGAGAAACCAGACACATTAGTCAAACAGAAGTAACAGTCTGTCACATGGTCTTTCTGTTCTCGCCATATCATCGGAACAGCAAACGGCATCGTCATTCGAGTGCCTCTGAGCCAGGCTCTCAGACTGACAGCACATGTCGCACAGCAAATGTGAGGTGCCTATTCCTTGTCTTGATCACCAATTTTGCAGCCGCAATACAGATAATAAGCTTTCTTCACAACAGCAGTCATCCAACGTCTCTGAGGCGCAAGTGTATATTCGTTGCAGATATAGCAGAATGTATTGCGGCTGTTACAACATTGACAAGACATATCGCCCGACACCAAAATGTCTATAGCATCAAGCTTACTTACTGTTATATTGCTACATATACTATACTTTACTATACTGATACTATACACACTGACTATCTATATTAACCAAATGAGCACGATCGGTGTATGCAAGCCACCTTTAAAGCATTCTGAGACAGCGTCAAGCTCGTTCAGACCTGCCCAGGATGTCAACTTCCACAGAACAGCTTCCAACCTGGCCTGATTCCATGCCTGGAAATGCCCAGGCTACACAAACCGTTGTTGATAAGTCACGTATGGGAGCAAAAATGTTTGGATACAAATATAAGAAAAAATCATGACAAAACTGAAGATTTCTCTGAAACGGTACGTGACGGGTAAATTTTGATGTGATAGTCGTGATCAGCACACTAAAATCTATAAGAAACACCCAACAGTGTTCAAGAAACAAAAACTTTGTTGTGCAGTATAACTGAAGAAAAGGAAATTATTCAATTTACATATTGCTTTCAATGTGTAAAAACTGAAACCCAAATATCAATCGACACAAAGTAGACATATTCGTTTGGCTGGTACAGCAGTAAGAACTGCTGTCTTGTAATCAAGAGGTTGCGGGTTCGATCCTGCCCGAATTTATCGTTTTGACAAGGAAGCTGCTATTATCATACTATTATATAATAAAAAAAAAATTGATTTGAGACTGTAACCTGGTGTAAATTTTTCCTAGTGTTTTTTTTAATTCAGTTTTATTATCTCAGTCACATTCATGTGGTACAATGAACTTAGCTCTCCCTTTCTGAGTTGATGGCTTTTATACTATCATGCCGCATTTGCTCTTTACTCTTTCAGTACCATGCTGACGGTGTATGCACCCAAAAAGAAGTCTGTCTGCATTCTCAGTACCATGGACCATAACATGGAGATTGGGTAAGATTAGAAAAAACAAACATGTTCAAATGACAACTCATGTTCAAATGACATAGCGTTTTCAAACAATGACATTTTCATGCATGGACATAGGTGTGCATGCGTGAAACAGAAGAGACAGATTTGATGTCATTCAAGTGGTTACTGGAATATAAAATAAGCACTTTCGTAAAGGTTTAGCAAAACAAGTGAGCTTTTACTCAAGAATAAAAACAAAAATTAAAGTGACAACAAGATACCAAGAAGACATGATTCACTAGCCTTTGTGTAATCTGCTTACATCCTTTCAGCGATATCTTTTACAGGTAGCAAAAATTTACACTGGATGTTACAGACTCAAATCAAATTTATGTTTTTATTATACTGTATAACAGTAATAATAACAGCAGCTCACTACTCACAATGGTAAATGCATGAAGGACTCAGGTTTGAACTCACAACCCTTTTGATTATGAGTCAGCAGTTCTTTACCTAGCACCAACCAAGCTGATATGTTTAGTTGTGTCGATTTATATTTGGGTTTTGGTTCTTACACATTGACAGCAATATGTAAATTGAATATTTTCCTTTCCTCCAGTTATATTCTTGTTATACCTTTTGTAATAGTGTTTATTTGATATTTAGACTTCAGCCTTCACACATTATACACTCCACGTTGGCATTTTGTCATTATTACTATAACATGAAAAATGTTTTAGTTATGTGTTCAACATTTTTTGCCTCGCATTTCCTGTCACCCTACATTTACACAGATCGTTGTAGACACAGAACACACATGAAATGTATGTATTCCAAATAACAATTTAATATATACCCTATACATTTCCAGACACTTCACTCCTAGATAAAGAAACTCCAGCTCTGAGAATTTTGCATCTGACTTGACTTCAGCTGCCTTGGTGGGGGATGAGTGAGCTGGCTGGCTGAGGCCACTGCTGACTGACGCATTTGCAAAACAAAGACGCTGATGAGGAGGTGGGAGGGAATTTAAGGTGGCCTGGCATTACAAATATTTTCGTAGGCTTCAAGAATTCTAGTGTTAAGAGGACTACTTGTTTAAAACTATTAACAGGGATTTAAAAGATATTTATTTTCAGGATAAAGAAAAAAATAATCAGAAGACTGCTTGCACATTCAAATATTCAAAATATGTAAATCAGTTTTGACAGTTTTTTTTTTTTGTTTGTTTTTTTTTTAAATACTAGGATCTTATCTTCTTAATTCAATTGCTTCTTTTAAGCTAACACCCTTGCTTACTTTCTCATATAGCACATATACTAAGGATTTAACTCTGAATAATTTACTCTAAAATATATTTTGTGAAATGTTGTTCAACATTTAATTTCAAACCCAATCACCAGAGTCCAATAGGAAGTTTCACATTTAAACATAGATTTGACTGCAGCACAAAAGGAACAATTGTTAACTAATATGACTCTTCCACCTGCCCTTTACTTTAAGTTTCAGTGGTCATGTAGAACTGGTACGTGCCTCACTGTTTGTTCTCTGTTATGGCATATATTTGATCTACAAAACATGTGTAACAGAAGTGCAAAGATTTATTTAACACACGAGGAAAGATTACTTTTTTTTTTTTTTTAAAGTGAATCGATAAATTTTCATCAACTGGCAGTGTGCAGGACATGTGCACTGGACCATACAGAACTGTTAGAACACTCAAAATTATGAAAAGCATGAGACAGGCTGTAGACGTTCAGTATAATGTCAGTCAGTACAGTTAAAGATTTCAAAGTGGACTGTTTGCCAAATTACTAATCAAGAAATATCTGATTTGTATAAAATACAAATACTACATATATTTTTTGAATAATTTCGTTTTTTTAATTAATGAAATTATTAAATGGGAACTAGAGTATGTTAAACTATTTGTGAACTAATGTAATAAAAACTGTCATTAATAGTAGAGCTCATTTGGAAAATTTAAAAAAAAAAAATGTTAAGGTGACTAAACTGACATCAGTTAACTTTTGTACTATTTCACTCCTTCTCCTGTGCCTTGAATCAGCGGACTAAATTAAGTTGCCTATCATACCGCCCTTTCAAAAATCATGACAAACTCATACTGCACCCCAGGAACTTATTTCTCTTAGTATTTACCCTGGCAGTGATACTCCTTAGTAACCTATCCCCGTTTTAAATAATTATGATTGCTTTAGGTTTCAAGCTCCAGGTGTTCCCAGTGTAGAATTTGCATGTTTTCCCCCGTGTGCACAACTGTTTTCTCTGGGGGCTCCAGCTCCTCCCACAGTGCAAAGACACGCAGGTTAGGTTGATTGACAATGTTAAATTGACTCAAAAGTCCGTGTGATCACTCTTGTACTGTTGTTCTGTCCTGGGGTTGTTCCTGCCTTGCAGCTTGTTGGTATAGGCTCAAACTGTTCCACAACCCTGCTCAGGATAAAGCAGATGACTTCTTTTGGGTGCCTGACAATTTCATTCCCAAGCATGGACATCGAACAGACAGACATCTTTATTTACACTTTATATTACAAAAATACATTCCAAATATGTACCAGATGATTTTCTCTGTTTTTTGCATTACGACTCAGTTGAAAATTAGGAATTATCAAACCACAAGACGAATCTCAAACAGATATGAATATAAGAAGTAAACATTTATTACAAGTAAGTTTTCATTAATATTTAACCTAACCTGTGTGTTTAGCCCTTTTCCTTTTACATTGATCTTCCTCTTCATAATTTGTATATTTATGCCTATAGTCTGGCACTGGGTATTTCCTCTATAAAGAGCTCTACAGCCTGATTTGAGAGTCCCATTAAAAGCAATGACAATAGCCAGGCTTCAAATACATTAGCTAACTTGGCAAAACCACCATCCAGTACCTACAAAGAAGACTGATATAATCTAAGTGTCTGATAATCAAGCTTGCAATTGGTTCTGATCAACACTTTTTTCTTTATACATACAATTGTGTAATCTATGGATAAAGCCATCTTCTCATGCAATAAATTCCTGACCTTTTGGGATAACTGTAACATTTTCACATTGTTTGTTCATAGCTTCTGTTCTTTATTTTCATTTCTTTAATGTGCCTATTTTTATTGATTTGCATATCGATACTTTTATTGATTTGTATTAAACTGATAAATATAGCAGAAGTTATTTTGCATAGATTGTCTTAGCAGTATTTTTATATATACAATTGATTTAAAATATAAAATGCATAACTTCTTTTCTTAATTACTAGTATGCATTAAAGTGTAGAAAGATGGTTTACAGTAATATCTTTATAAATGTAATCAAACTGTTCCTGAAACAAGGATACTGGGAACCACTCCTGGCATTAAGACTGGTTATAGTGTGTGAAGTTAGCTGATAATCAGGTAATTCATATACCCTGGTTGGTCTTGCTCCAAAGCTGCTGTGTGGAGCCTCAGCATGAACTCAACCCTTACAATTTGAAGGATGGGGTCTAATAAATAGTTTTCAGACTTAGATGGAAAAGATCCAATGTAGTAAACTGTAAGAATGGAAGTAAATATAATGCATACATTTTGCATATGTGGTGTAGACACCCCAGACAATTATTAAACCTGTGTGACTGAAACTTTTATTTTTGCATTTTTAGTTCTGAGCAGTCATAGGTGGCTTCACATTTGACCACAATGCTAAATTAAACTTTGTTTGCCGTTATTATTTCATATAGTGAACAACAGTCACAATGACAAAAAGATACCACAGCAGACAGAAGCAAGTCCAAGTACCTGTAGTGGTCTGTGTGTGTGTGTGTCCGTTTGTCCTGTTACCACACTCATTTCAATATACAAATTAATCATTAAGTTTCAGTTACCTTGCCCTACTGAGCTTGTGAATTGATAACAGCAATTTTAGCTTTCTGTTTTTTTCTCAGTGTCAAGTCTTTTGTTCAATTTCATTCACTCTCTCTTTCTTTCCATAGTTGTTTTACATATCGGTCTACTTGCTAACTCAGCACTGTCAGGCCAAAAGTCTGGCTTTTAGTTTCAGGAAAATCAAGGAGCTGGTCATAGACTTTCAAAAGCAGATCACACTGCGATTTATATTGAAAGGGATGCTATGTAGTAGTAGTAGTAGTATTATGGATGCAATGAGAAGTGAAGCATCTTTTATTGGCTAACTGAACAGATTACAACATCTAGGCTTTCAAGGCACTTCAGTCCCCTTCTCTACAACTTGCTTGAAGAATAGGTCTAAGCTTCCGCAAAAGGATTAAAGGTAAAGAACTAAAGACCCTCACTCCAGTAGTTTCAAAAAAAGCATTTCAGTTTTGAAATTACTAAATAACCAATCATAATAACAACGTGTAAAAAATAAAAACATTATGTATAAATACTTGCACATATATAATTATCTATTCTGCATATTGTATTCTATGTATACAGTGTTTTCTCTGTTTTATTGTAACAGTTTCATTATACTCTTTGCACATGACAATAAACTTGAAGTGTGCAATGCAACAGCACTAAACCCAACTATCACTGCACGTTACTGTAAATATGTACTATGATGGGATAACCTTGAGATGATTCTGTGCTGAATGC